>NC_058131.1:195458786-195566182 GCF_016433145.1 Gracilinanus agilis | reverse complement strand
GCAGTCCATATCCAGAGAAAGAACTGTGAGGATCGAAATGCAGAAGAAAAACACATGATCAATTACGTGGTTGAATGGAGATATGATTGGGATTTTGATGTTAAAAGATCACTCTACTGCAAATATGAACAACATGGAAATAGGTTTTCAACAATGATACACGTATAACCCAGTAGAATTGCTTGTCAGCTCTGAGAGGGGAGAGGGAAAAGGGATGGGAAAATCATGAATCATGGAATCTTGGAAAAATATTCTAAAAAAACAATTTGTTTTAAATGGGTGTACTAATACACCATTGGTGGAGCTGTGAACTGATACAACTATTCTGGAGAACAAAAAAAGAAACCATGCCCAAAGGGCCATACCTTGATCCAATAATACCACTACTAGATCCCAAAGAGATCAAAAGGAAGGGAAAAGGAACTATTTGTACAAAATATTTATAGCTGTTCTTTTTGTGGTGGCAAAGAGCTGGAAACTAAAGGGATGTCCATCAATTGAGGAATAGCTAAACACGCTGTGGTATATGATTATAATGGAATAATATTTTGCCATAAGAAGTGATTAACAGGATGATCACACACAAAAATACATGGAAAGACATATGAAATGATGCAAAGTGAAGCAAACAGAAAAAGGAAAATGTTTCATTTGATAACAGCAATAAACTATCATGACCAACTGTGATTGACTTAATTATTATCAGAAATGCAAGGATCAAGGACAATTCCAAGGGACTCATGACGAGAAAGGCCATCTACCACCATAGAAGGAACGGATGAAGTCTGAATCCAGATTGAAACATACCATTCTTCATCTCCTCTGTGAATTTTTCTCTGTGTAAGTGATATGTATCTTCTTTTACAACATCACAAACATGGAAATATGTACTAAATAATAACACATATATAATCTACATCATATTACCTGCTATTTGTGAGAGGGAAGGAGAAAGCATGAGTCACAAAATGTCAGAAAATGCTAACTAAAAATTATACGTATGTTATCTGGAAAAAATTTTTAAATTAACATATAAATATATATATACATATATATATAAGCTTCTTGAGAGCATGGATGGTTTTAATTTTTGTCTTTTTGTCTTTAGCACCTAGTACCTTTCCTGTTATTTAGTTGATGCTTCATACATACTTGTTAAATTGAATCAAATTTGATGCAATAGAATGTGATTGGTAAACCTTAGTATCTGTATTAATATGGATTGTCATATTGTTATAGGAGGAAAATTGAGGATATCAATCAATAAAGGAAAGAAAAGAGGAAAGGGAGAATATAAAGATTCTTTAGACAGAGTGAAAGTATTAAAGGAGGGAGACTTGATGTTTGGTAAATATATTTTTTTTCTAAATCACCAGGATATGACTGAAGTAACAAACCTAACTTTAAGATTTCATGCTGATACAATGATCTGGGACAATATTGAATGAAATGCTACCCACCTCCAGAGAAAGAACTATTGGATTTGGATGGATATGGATCAATGCATACTGACTTTCATGTCAGTATATTTTGTGGTTTTATTTTGAGAGTTAGGTTATGTATGAGGGTGCTCTTTAAACAATGACCAATATGGAAGTGTGTTTTGCAAGATAATACAAATTTTAAAAGTTTAATAAACATTTTTTAAAGATCTCATGCTACATGTGAGTTATAATTCTGTGATCACAAAATGATTGAGTGCCTAATGGTGCCTCTGCTATTATGCCCATCTAACTCATGGATTCATAAGTGCTTTGCAGTTATTGGAGTATGAAAAGCACTGTACAAAGCCAAGTTTTCCTTTATATCAGGCCAAAGCTGTCATGGCAAGATCCATTTATAAATCATTAATCAATAACACTACTTCTTCAAGGTGATGTGATTTCATCAGTGTGAACAATCCCTTTGTCGTTGTGGGTAACAAGTCCCTCTGTCAAGTGGTGGAAAGGCTTCAAGAGTAATCGAGGTTGAACCATTAAGCTCCCTGTGGCCATTTCTGGATAAGTCTCTGAATTTTGCTAGACTGCTTCTCAGACAACAACAGTCACCCAATCATATTCAAACCCTTCCCTTTCCAGAATGTTAATACCTGCCCAGACCTTGAATTTCACTTGCATAGCCTCTGAGACCCCCACAATGGAGTATCCAAGTAGAACTTTAGTGGGCACAATGACAATCTGAACTCCAATTTCTATGGGGCTTCAGGTTTGCTAAATGTTTCTCTCCCAGCAATCCTATGAAACAGACAATGCAAGTATCCTTATCCCCTTTTACAAATAAAGAAACTGAGGCATAGACAAGTGATATACTTACCCAAAAGCACACCAGAAGTTAGTGGTAGAGCTGGAATTGTAGCCCATGCCCTCCTGACCTCCAGACCAATGCTCTTTCTGCTATACTAATCTACTTCCCATCCAGTTACAGCCATGCTAGCCAAAATAAGCAAGAGACACTTTGTCTACAAAGCAGCAAAAACATCCACCAAGTGATACAAAATCTGATTGAAAAATTCATTGATTTCATCAAGGTAAAGATTTAAATGGGGTTTGTTTTACTCTAAAATTTAATTTCACGGACAAAAATTAAATGTTTAACTTAAGAGGATTTTAAGTACAGCAATTTGACTAGAGAGAGCATTCACATATGGTAAGTTTTTAAGACCCAGTGGAAGAATTATAACAAGAAAATAATTTAGAGTTGGAAAAAAACTGAAGTCCAGTGTCCACATTTTATAAATGATGGGAAACAAGGCTCTCAATAAGAAGTGACTTGACCAAGGTCACACAAGTAGGTAGCAAATGACAGAATCAGAATTCAACTCCTAGGCTCTTGCATCAAATGTAGTGCTCATCATCCATTGTTCCACATTAGTCACACATATTCTAGATAAGAAAATAGTCACTACCTTTTTTCTGCAGCTTAATAGTCTTAGAGGATTGGAGAGGGAGGAGGAAGGACTAATATGTTTGGCATGGATTACAGAATTGAATAATGTCAGAGGCAAGGCTTTACCCCAAGTCTTCCTCACTCTGAGATCAGCTCTTTATCCACTGTGGCATACTGCTTCTCTCTCATATAAAGAAGGAAAGGGAGAGGGAAATAAGAAGAAAGAAACAGAGTAGGGAGCAGAGTGAGACAGAGACAGACAGAGACAGAGAAAAAGGGAAAGAGGGAGGGAAATGGTGGAAACATATACATAACCACTGAGTTCTAGTTCAATAAAATCTTTCATCTTCTTTTAAAGTAGTTCACATCAACTCTTTATTCTCTTTCCCATGAAGCATGTGTAATATTATCTTCACTGTCTTGGGGAAAAAATTGAGTCCTTGGGATTTATTTGCTCCAGAGCACATGCCAGAAGCCTGAGCCTGGATGAAGAACCAGGGCAGCCCAACGTAATGGTCCGTGCCAGTGCCATTGTCAGTATCTCCACCATCATTCATACTGACATTGGCTATAGTGGCTCAGGCTCAGGGGGGAAAAAAGGTATAGGTAAGTGCTGACTGTCAGTATTTTCTTCCTCCTTAGGGACTTCAAAACGTGTTATGCACCTTAATGATGGAATGCAGTGACAGATAGATCCAGTAGTGAGTCATCTGGGAAGAGAAGGAATAAACTGGATGACCTGTTCTGTCTTGTTGATACCTATCAACACAAATAAAATGGTGACATCTCAGCTTTCCTAGAAGAAAAGAATTCAAGATTTTCACCCTCCTTCCAGACAAGCCTGGCTCTAACTTTTCTTAAAAATAAGTGAATCTTCAGAGAAACATACTCTTTCATTATTTGTTGGGTATGTGTGATAATGTGTGTTTGTGTTTGTGTGTGTAGGTGTGTAGGTATGAGTGAGTGAATGGGAAGACTATCCCCTTTTTCCTATTTGACCAAGTTTCCAAAGTGATAATTTTCCCTTTATGTTATATCCTCTAGAGCAGTGATTCCCAAAGTGGGCGCTACCACCCCCTGGTGGGTGCTGCAGTGATCCAGGAGAGCGATGATGGCCACAGGTGCATTTATCTTTCCTATTAATTACTATAAAATGTTTTAAATTAATTTCCAGGGGGCCAAGTAATATTTTTTCTGGAAAGGGGGTGGTAGGCCAAAAATGTTTGGGAACCACTGCTCTAAAGGAATTTTCCTTCCAGGCAAATTGGACTACCTATTGGCCCCTGAACACAGAATCATGCAGAAATCTTAGCAAATCACTGAGAGAAAGGGGCCATCTGTACCATATGATTCCTTTTACAAACATTTACCAAGTACTTATTCTATGTAAGTCCCAGGGCTACATGCTACAGATACAGACAAAAATGGTGTACTTCTTGCCCTAAAAGGAGCTTATGCTCCTGGGCTTGGGAGGAGGAAGGCAATAGGGGTAGAGAGATGGCAGTGAGAATAGAAAATTTATAAAAATAAGGAATTAAATAAAAGATAGCTAGGTGGCTCAATGGATTGACAGCCAGGCCCAGAGATGGGAGGTCCTGGGTTCAAACCTGATCCCAGACACTTTGGAACTGTATGATCCTGGGCAAGTCACTTTACCCCTGTTGCTTAACTTTTACCACTTTTCTCCATGGAATCAACTCACAGTATTCATTCTAAGACAGAAGGTAAAGGTTATTTTAAAAAAAAGGAATACAATGAGAAAGGAGAGATTAGTAGCCACTGGGAGAAACCAGAGAGGATTTCATAAAGGAAATTGAATAGTTGAATCAATTCTAATCTTATTGGACACTTACTTATATTTATTAATTATGTAACCTTGAGCAAGTTACTGTCTGCCTGCCTCAGTTTCCTCAGTTGTAAAATGGAAACAATAATAGGCACTAGCTCACAGGTTTGTTGTGAGAAACTAATGAGAAATTTGTAAAGTGCTAAAGAAAGACATGGATGCTGAAAAGAAAAGATGAGGAGGGAGTATGTCCGAAGAGCAAGTGGGCAGCTTGTACACATTCATGGAACCAAGAAATGGAGTTTCAGATGGAGGGAATCACTACTATTTTATCTTGGCCTAATACCACATATAGTTAGTAAGCAAAAGCAGTAGGGTATAGGGGAGACAGTTAAAATTCTAAAGGCAAAGGACCAGGGCCAAATCCCTTCTTCAGTGCTTGTTTCCTAAATGAACTTCAATTTCCTCATCCATAAAAAATGGAGGCTTTGGAACTAGATGGCCTCTAAGGCCCCTTCCAGTGCTCAATACCAAATGGTTCTATGGTAGAGCTGAGTCATGAACCCAAGCCCTCTGGCTCCAACTCCTTGCCACTCCATACATTTTTTTTCTTGCATCTTAGGCTTTGTTCAAAATACCAAAGGGGGTCCCATGCCCAGATTCCTCTTAAGTTGTAGCTTGTTTAGGGCTTCAGGAAAGTTGATGACTAGGAAAATAGAAAAAATAAAAAATCTGCTTCACCATATATTTCTGAAGCAATGATCGATCATTTGATCGTTTGATCTGTTGTCCATCAGCATCTGATGAAACAGTATTTTGGCGGCTGCCAGAGTTATTAAACAGAAGGTTTCCAGCCTCAGCAATAACAGGCATATCTACCTCAAAATCAATCTGGACAAGAGCAAAGAATAAAATGGCCTACAAAACCCCATCAAGTGACAAGAAGTGGAAGAAAAATGGATTAAAGATATCTCAGGTCTAAAACTACCCAATCAGCACTTTGCACTCAGAGATATGTTTAGAAATGTGAAGCATTTAATGAAACCAAGTAACCCTGTTTGCATAATGCAGCATGGAATGATAAGGGCTTTAACTCCTAGGGTGATTCCAAGAGAGAAAACATTTTCTGGATTTATCACTGAGGCTGCCCAAGAATCAGAACAAAGGGCAATTCAATTAAAGGGACGTTTTTCTCATTTATGAGCCTATCAAATGGTCACACCAATGACTAAGAGTATAAACTCAATAGCAGAGATTTATTGAGATGTCAGTTCATGCCTTGCCTCTTTCTCCTGTCCCATATGCAACCTGAATATGGCAAACTTCCATGCAGAATGCCTTGCTAGGACTTAGAACAAGGGCTTCAGTGCTTCCTAAAGCCCTGATCCCATTAATATGGATACACCTTCTTCCCATTCAAGTCAAAACCCTTTCAAGCTTTTTCATCATAAATGATTCTTTTTTAATTCAAAGATATTTTATTTTCCCTATTA
The DNA here is from genome assembly GCF_016433145.1 of Gracilinanus agilis. Lineage (NCBI taxonomy): Eukaryota > Metazoa > Chordata > Mammalia > Didelphimorphia > Didelphidae > Gracilinanus > Gracilinanus agilis. Next base: position 195,560,017 of record NC_058131.1, on the reverse strand, counting down.
CATGTAATAATAATTTTCAACATATGTTTTCTAAAATTATAAGATCCAAATCATTTCCTTCTCTCCCTTTTCTTCCCCTACTCAGAGATGTTGAGCAATTTTAACTGGGCCATGCATGTATTTTATGATTTTTTTAACCCTTACTTTCTATTTAAGAATGTATACTTATCAATTCAATCAGTTCCAAAGCAGAAAAGTGGTAAGGGCTGAGTAATTTTGATTAAGTGACTTGAACAGGGTCACACAGATAGGAATAGTCTGAGGCCAGATTTGAACCCAAGACCTGTCTCCAGGTCTGGCTCTTTTAACCACTGAGTGACTTAGCTGTCCCCATTTTTTATGATTTTTGTCCATATTTCTCCAGAAATCCTCCTTGTGCTGGAGATCTTTCTTTGGTCCTTTTCCTATTTCATGGACATCAGGATAATACTTAGATGATCTCTTAGGCAGCTAAGTAGTTCAGTGGATAAAGCAATAGACCTAGAATCAGGAAGGCTTGAGTTCAAATATGGCCTTACTAGACACTTACTGACACTAGCTGTCACCTCTCTCTGCCTCAGTTTCCTCAAATGTAAAATAAGAATAATAATAGGATGAACCTCACAGGTTTGTTGTGAGGAACTAATGAGAAATTTGTAAAGGTTTTAGCATTCAGAAGTGCCTGATAGAGTAGTCCTTTAATAAATGTTTGGATAGCTAGGTGATGCAGTAAAGAAAGCACCAGACCTGGAGTTGAGAACATTTCTCTTCCTGAGTTCAAATTTGACAGCAGACACTTAGCTGTGTGACCCTGGACAAGTCACTTAACTCTATTTCAGTTTCCTCTTCTGTAAAGTGAGCTGGAGAAGGAAATGACAAACCACTCCATAATTTTTGCCAAGAAAATTCCAAATGGGGTCACAAAGAGTCAGAGACAACTGAAAAACTACTGAACAACAAATAAATGCTTGTTCGTATCCCTTGCTTTTGCTACATAATCAGTGTATCTTTCTATGCTAGGGTTTTTACATGGTGCCTTGAATTTTTTAATTGTTTTGGATGTCACTGGCCATACCCATCATGTTTGGGTAGAAGACAAAGCTTACTTATAATTTATGCCCTTTTGATCTCCAACAATTTTAATTTTTCTGAGATCATGATATTATTTGGATATACTTTGTATTGAATTACACACATTTTGTACATATTGATTCTCCCAATAAAAATCAAGTTCCTTGCTGCCAGGGACTGTTTCATTTTTCTTTGTATCCCTACTGACTCATTGAAGGAACTCAATAAATATTTATTGATTGATTTGTAATCAGACAAGATTACCAAAGTAATATGGTATTCTTTTAGTTAAAGAATCATAGAATGTAAACATGAAAGAAGATCTCAGACAATAGGCAAGCAATAACAACACTTTTCTTTGTCAATTTGTTCATAATGAGGACAGGATATCCCCAATATGTCAGCAGATCATTGTTCCACCAGTTCATTTGTGAATTATTTATTTGGAACACACAACATGTTTTCCTAAAGGGATGATGTTATTATGAATGGTAGGATTCATAGGCTATCATAGCTGTAGTGGTCTTAGATCCCCCAGGTCTTCATCACCCTGTGTGTCATTGTATTTACTCTTTTAGAAGGCATCCAGGAGAGCACATAGTATGTCCACTCACTTATATATCTCTCCCACAACATATCTCTCACCCACACCCACACTCTGGTCTCCCATATGTCTGTGGTCTAGTTGACAGTGAACTAAGTTTTTGAGCACCGTTGACCCTATTTGAGAGTAATATATAAAATGACTACATCCTCAGGTTACTTGAAGCTAAAATGTGTTGTAACATCCCTACCCTGTGTCTTTATCAAGGGAGAGTCATGTGGCATCCAAACTGGACATAGTTAGAAATATAAGACTGGAATGTGGAAAGAGTTATGATGACTGACAATATAGATATTTTCATAGATAGATATAGATATTTGGAAACGAATAGTCAATATCAATAAGCATGTATTAAGTATTTACTCTGTGCCAGACACCACACTGAACACTGGAAATGAAAGTATAAAAAGAAAAAAACAATGTCTGCCCTCAGAATTTATCATCCAATGGGACAAGACAACACACAAAAGAAAGTTGAAAGTGGTGGGGAGAAAAGGGAGAGGAAGGTGCCTGGCTAGGGGATATGGTAGAGAAGTGAAAGAAGTCCAAAGTGAGTGAAGCCTGCTGGGAAATGAGATGTCTGGCTTTTGCCTTTTCCTCAAATAGAGGTGGAGGAGTTTGAGGATCTACCTTTCAGTTAGAGGGGAAGAGGGTATTGATGAGATGTGAATATCAAAGTTGATTAGATCTTGAAGGATGATGAAATAATAAGGGTCCTTGTGAGCATGATAAAGAAGTCAAAGAAATCCAAAATGAGGGAAATGAGGGGATAATTGAAACCAAAAGTGATAGCCTCAGCTCCAGTCTTATAGATTTTACATCTCATAGAGTGTTTAGAACTCAAAGGAATTTGAGAAGAGGCAGTGTGGTATAGCAGAAAAGGCTTTAATTTTGAAGTAAGAAGACAAATTCCGTGCCCAGTTTTGCCTCAATAGTTGTGTGGCTTTGAGCAAACTTCAGAGAAAATCTCACCTGTCTGGCATTCCGACTTCCTATGTGAAAATTGAGAGTTCAATTAGATGATCTCTAAAGTCCTTTCCAGATATATCATTTACCACTCTAGTTCAATCCTTTAATTTTACAAATTTAGATTATGTTAATGGCATACTGGCATATGTTTGATAATTGGCTCTCTGAAAAAAACAAATGTATATATGCCAAACTTTTAAACTTAATATGTATATTAACATTATCTCCATCACTTTTTTTCAGTCTAAACTCCAGACAATCCACAAAATAAAAAATCAAGTCTGATCTATAACATTTGCCAATTTTCAAGTTGTAAATATATGGACAATTTAACTAATGGTGATGATCTGCCTCCAACACATGCCTGTATTATGTATAAATAATGCCAATTACTTCAGAAATTAAAAGTATATCTTTCATTATATTAATTTTTTAAGGCATTGCCATGCTCCATACTAAAATCCATGTATGTGATTAGAAATAATTACTACTTAATTTTTTACAAAATAGCATTTGTAATCTTATTCTGTTCTGACAGTTATACTCATTATTCTCTTTTTTTTTAAACCCTTACCTTCCATCAATACTGTGTATTGCCTCCAAGGCAGAAGAGTGGTAAGGGTAGGCAATGGGGGTCAAGTGACTTGCCCAGGGTCACACAGCTGGGAAGTGTCTAAGGCCAGATTTGAACCTAGGACCTCCCGTCTCTAGGCCTGGCTCTCAATCCACTGAGCTACCCAGCTGCCCCCATATACTCATTATTCTTAATAGACATCAATAATTATTCTCTTTGTTCTAAAGAGAAACTTTCTTACTCTGGTGTACAGACAGTAATTAACATCTAAGTGTACACACAATATTCTTAACATTAGCTAAAAATATGTGGGAGTGATTTAAATTTAATTTTTCCAAAATTTTAATTTTTCAACTACAGAGTTTTCAACTTTAAAATCATGTATGCTTGGGGATGTATTACACAACCCATTTTTGATTAAAAGTCATGGTAAATTCTTAATGTTGTTCATTAATACATTTCCCATAATAACCTAAGCTTTCCTTAGAGGATTTGTAAGTTACTAAACAGGACAAATCCTGATAGCATTGGAAATATGATAAGATTACAACCTGTTTATATTGGTTATACAATGACCAATATAAACATATTATATTAAGAAAAAAAGTCCTCCTATAGTTTGCTCTTCTGTAAGAACTTCTCTGCTCCCTTTGATACTGTCATTCACTCTCTTCTCTATAGGCTTTTGTGACATGGCTCTCCTGGTTCTCTTCCTACCAATCTGATCGTGCCTTCTCAGGCTTCTTTGCTGAATCTCCATCCATATCACACTTGGTAAACATGACCATCCTCTAAACCTCTGACTTGGGCCCACTTCTCCCTGTAAACTATTTTTCTTGGTGATCTCATAAACTCCCGTGGATTAAACTATGATCTCTGTGCAGATGATTTTCAGATCTATTTATCCAAACCTAGCCTCTTTATGAACTTCAGTTCTTACTTCTCACACTGCCTATTGGACAACTGAAACTGAATGTCTCATAAATACCTGAAATTCAATATGTCCAAAACTGAATTCACTTTATTTTTTCATCCAAATCCTCCCCTCTTCCTAACTTTCCTATACCATTAAAGGTACCATCACCCTTCCAATCACCCAGGTTCAAAACCAGGTATCATCCCACAACTTCTTGTTCTCTCTCACTCTCTCCCCTATCCAATCAGTTGCTAAATACTGTCAAGTTATTATCTTTTCTGACTGCTACTACCCTGGTGCAGGTCTTTGTCACCTTGTACTGGACAATGGCAATAGCTTTCCAATTAGTCTTCTTTCATCGAATTTCTCCCCACTCCAATCCACCCTCCAGGCAGCTGTTAAATTGATCTTCATAAAGTATAAGTCCATCATGTTACCCTCTTACTCAGTAAAAAACACACTGATAGGCTTTCAAAGTCAAAATCTGACCCGGTCCATCCTTTCCAGTCTTCTTACATCTTATTCTGTGATCTTCAAGCATTGCACTCCATCCTCCAATACATTTTTACTGACTACAACCCATGCTTTGAACTCTCCCTCATCTCTACTTCCTAGTTTCTCTTGCCTTCTTAACGTTCCAGCTAAAATATCACTCTCAATAAGTCTATCCTGTCACCCTGAATGATGCTTTATCTCTAAGACCATCTCAAATTTATCCTGCCTGTGTCTTGTTTGTACATAATTATTTTAATTTTTTATGTTGCCTCCCCTATTTAAATTATGACCTCCAGACTCAGACACTTAATAACTAAGTGACCCTGGGAAAGTCATTTAACCCTATTTGCCTTGGTTTGCTCATCTATAATGAACTACAGAAAGAAATGGCAAAGCACTCCATCATCTTTCAAGAAAACCCCAAATGGGGTAACAAAAGCTGAACACTAACACATGCTTATTGATTTGTCTTTACTTGAGAATAGCTAGAAATCATAAAGATTGTCCCAATTCCTTCTAGCATATCCTTGTTTAAAAATACAATTTATCAGTATAGCTTATTATTTACTTTTTTCAAAGTACTAAGAGATCTTTCCAAGTAATAAATGCATTCATTAAAAATAAGTAAAATTTATTTGTGGGTATTAAATGCACCTGGAGCAGTTGTAAGGGAAGATCTTTATATTATGGAGTAAGAAAAAATTATTGCTTGCAAACTGAACAATAAAGAGGGCTTAAATTTATTCATCACAGAACATGATAGGCTAGAGAACACCTTATAGAACATCTGCAAGAAATTCTTCCTTTTGGGGAGAGAGCTGGGTCTCAAACCCAGGTCCTCTCATTCTACCTCCAGAATTCTTTCCATCACACAATACTGCTTCATTTCTTTTTAGCTTTTTTGTATCTATTCCTCACATGCACTCCTGCCTCCTCAAATTGAATGCAAATAGAAACTAGGCACTCCTGATATATTTGTTGACAGGCTAACAATTTGTGGGTAGGAGCAAAATACAAACAAAAAAACAAATCTGATCACAGTGAGAAGAAAGAATAGGTATGAAGAGCTGCAGAGTAACTGATAATTAGACTCAAATAGAAATCAAAACCTAAACCTTGTTGAGCTTCTGTTTCCATTAGGTCTTTGACAAAAGCTGCTAACTGCTGGCTGAAGATAGTTCAACAGATAGTGTCTTTTGAAGAAAAGACACGAAGCTTGCTATAAATAAAGAGAAGATTCCAGAAGTCTGACAATCATGAGAATAAACATTCTACCACAGTCATCACTAGAAGAGTTGCAAATGTAACCAGAGGCTCAAGCCTGCCATTTGACTGTCCCCTTTGATGTAGAGGTGGTTACTGCATATTTTGTGTTTGTGTGATAGGCAGAGTTGCCAAGAGATTGGGAAAGAGGTTTCTTTGTTCTTCTAGATAGTAGAGGAGACCAAAGATACCTATTCTCATCTCTCTAGGAATCACAGTTTGACAAACCCACAGCCTAAATGGGTAACAAAATCACCTTATGCCAAAAAGAGCTGCCAAAAAGAAAAACATAAGACTGAAGATGAAGAGTCTTGCTACTATTAAGTAGGGAAGACTAAGGGAACTTTCAATTCCTGCTGAAATGACAAAAGATTTAGCTCTCCTCTGTTGCCAATTAACTTATACATAAGCATAAAGTTTAAGTTTTCTAGAAGGGAAAGGCTTTGAAGAAACTACCCTATTCTTCAGGTTACCCAGGACACTGAATTCTTAAAATATTTTTTAAAGTACCTGTTAGCAAAAACAGAGAAGGAAGGACCTAAAAAAGGTCAAAAGGTATCCCAATATGAGTCAAGATGTTAGAAAATGAAAGAAATTTGACTAATAACAGTAAATGAGTGACAATTGAATACTCCAAGATAAGTAAGTGTTAGGAGGCTTTCCACTTAGAAGCTGGAATCTGAGGAAAAAGCAGCTTCTTGTTGTCCTCCTAGGAATAATGAAGTAGATCCTCAGCTAGCATCTCAAGAGAAAACATAGAGTCAGGGTCAGAAGTACAGTTGTGATTAGTGACTCCCTCCAAGGAGCCACTTGTTGATGTGCCATGGACAATGGAAAAGTCAACTGTCTTTCCATGGACAGAGGGTAAAATCATGAATGTGTAACTGAGGATGAATATAAAAGACTTCTATGGTGCCGTAGGAATAATGATTGGTATGCAAAGTTCAAAATGAGCAGAAAGTAAGCCATTAATGATAAGAACAATATTAAGGGCTAAATTAGAGAAAACGGAAAGGCTAGGACTGCAGCTTTAAGTGGAAAAGAAGGAAGAACTATTCAATCATTTTGCTCTTATATTTTCTATCAAGTAAGAATAATTTGACTAGAAAGTATATATTTAAATAGTTAATAGAGGAATGAAATTCAAGATAAGCATATTGTAAGAGAATGAATATCCAGCTATTTTCAACATATTCAAGTCATCAGGCCCAAACAAACCTTACTTTAGGTAGAGAAGGAATTGGTTGATGAGATTACTGAGACCCTGTTAGTAGTCTGAAAAACTGTTCCAAATGGGAAAGGTGTTACGGGTCAGGAGAAAGGCAAGTGTAATATTGACTTTCATAAAAGGGAAGACAGTAGAGTTTGTAAACTATGTCTCTAAAGTTTGAATTTGTTTCCTGGCAGAACTCTATGATGTTATTATTAAATGTATAGTCTGTTGAACTTCTAAAAAAGGCCAGTAAGAGCCAATAAAGATTCATTTTTCAAATTAGTCACACTAGACCCCTTTTTGAAATGTAATAACATTTGTCCAGTGTTATTGTCCAAATGTTCAAATGTCCAAATCTGAGGAATGCTATAAATGCAGTTTTCCTAGATTCCAATAAAATATTTGAAATCTTTCATGCTATTCTGTGGACAAGGTAGAAAAAAAAATTGCTAGATGATATCAGAGACAGGTAGATTAGGAGCTGACTGAATGACTAGACCCAAAGAATGGTCACTGTCAACTCAAATAGTCTCCAGGAGAGTCTCTCAATACTTGTGTTTCTGAGGCTGAGTCTCATGGAATTACCCTTGTTCCTACGTCCAGAAGAGGAAGATGCAATGGGAAAATGTTCCAGTAAGTCAGCTTAAGGCTTGATATTTTCCCTACCAAGTAGAGTTAATTATAAGTACAATAGATTTCATTAGCAGATAGAGTTTGTCCATTACTAATGGTCTTCAATTCAACTTCTGGCTGAATGACGGCTTCTTAGAAAGGTCGGAGAGGGGATAATAGTGACAGGTTAGACTATACAGCCTTTGAGATTATTTCTAGTTCTGAGATCCTGTGATTTTATGAATTTATAAATTTATAAAGGATTTATATATGAATTTTATGAATATGGAAAACATTCTGACCACAATATTCAAACAGAATTGTCTGAGCTGTCAACATGGCAGCAGAATCAGCAGAAATCCATAAACACTGATTTCTCAGAACAGCTGTTTGACTAAAAATCATGTCTACAAGTTTTCTGGATGTTTTGTGGTGCAGACAGACATCACATGAAACTGCATCTTAATTTTTTTATGTGCATGTGAGTCACCTTAAGAGATTAATTTTCCATTGTTCTCTATCTCCTGACAAATACCTGGAGGGCCCACATTTTCTCAGTCTGAATTTTGCAAATCAAATTATTTTGCTTCAGAGCACTAGAAAAAAAACAGATAGATTTATCCTTATTTCAAGGGTTAAATTCTATTAACTATACGTGTTCTCTTTGTTTTCTCTTCCAAATATGCAGCCATTTAAAAAATTCTTGACATCAAGTATCTGATGTACAAGATAGAGAGAAAATTAAGGCAAATATTTATCCTGTATGTAGCTTGTTTCTACATAGTTATTTGCCTTTTGACTCCCCTGTTTAATGGTGAGCTTTTCGATAGGAGAGACTGTCTCTTTCCTTTCTTCATATGCACAGCACTTAGTACACTCGCCTGGCATATAGTAGGCACTTAATAAATGAATATTGACTGACTGACTGACTGAAATATATGACCAAAAGTCCAAGGGATTAGTGGTCAAAGGATGTAGACAAGTCTCAAAAGAATTTCAAACAATTAGTTATAGTAATCATTAATAACAAGTGAAATGGGCAACAAAATCACTGAGGTTTCACTGTATACCAGTAAATTGACAAAGATGGCAAAAAGTGAGAAAAGTCAATGTTAGAGAGATTGTGGAAAGGTAGGAACAGAAATACTCTATTGGTAGAGTTATAAACTGTCCAAAAATCCTGGAAAATAATTTAGAAAATGATAAATATTCCAGAATTAAGGAGATAATACCGTGATTATGGTTGTTAAAATGCTTCTTTTTGCTCTTTTTCCCTACCTCTAATCCATTGTCCAGATGGATTCCCGGGTATAGATGCCCATGTTCCACTCTGGGAAGTAATAGCAAAGGATCTATAATTCTCTTTATGTATTGTCAGTACTGAACCCCCAGTCAGAGATAGCAATTCTGGCAAAGCATCTCAGTGTTAGATAAATCTCTGTCTCTTGACTGGTGAAATTTTATTAATCAGTGTCAGTTAACCTTGAATCAGTTGACACCCTCATACATTCATATTTCCAATAAGTACACTCAAATAACAAATGCCAATGGTTACCAGTTCTCATAAAGACAAAGTAAATATCTAAGTAAAAAAAAAAAAGTTTCAGTCTAACCCTATGAAAGAGCTTAAGGGAAAGAAGGGACATACAGAATTACTCCCTTGAATTCAAAAACATGAGGATTTGGAAGCAGTGGAGTATTAATTCAATAATATGGCTTCTATCTGAATATATCTCATAACTCATATGCCCCAGAATCTTTTTCCTATTTGGAAGCTACCCCCATCTGCCCTGTTGCTCTCTCAGCTCCATACAGTTTTCTTTTCTCTAGCTCTTTACTTCTGCAAATTCTAAGAGAAGTTGGGTTCTTCCTCAAGTCTTTTTTCTTGGACTAGGACTGAATCGAATTATAAAAGGCACCCTGTCACCATTATTTCCTTTCTGACTCCTTCAACTGACTAATTAACACCTCTGAGAGATATTATTTAGTATGGCTTAATCTTTTAAACTTTAACTTAGTTTAATATCTAGCTGTCAGCCTTTTTCAGGTATTGGATTCCCCCCAATCTCAGTTCCCTCTTATGTGTTATCTTCCTCTTTTACAATGGAATTTCCTCAGTCGTAAGAGGCTGTTTTTCTTTTTGTTGATGTTTTTATTCCCAGATTAAGCATGTAGTGCTCAAAAGATGACTTATGTTATCTAATCCACTTTACAATTTTTTTAACAAATTAGACTATCTTTGAACTCTTATCCATCAAAGAGGTCCTGACCAGTCAAATTCATGAAATTCTTGACTAGGAATATTAGCCAAAGAAATTATTATTTTAATAATATTTTCCCCTCAATTACATGTTTTATTATGTTTATTATTTTATTAAGTTTATTTACGTTGACTCCCTCCCTTTCCTCTCCTCTTCTCCATGAGTGAAGGCATCATTTGACAAAAATATCTATGCATACATAAAACCATGTCTTTTTATTTCTATTTATTGGTTCTTTCTCTGGAGATTAACATTTAGAAATTATCCTTTGAACAATATTTCTGTTGCTATATATAATCTTCTCTTGACCTCCTCATTTCATTCCATAATTTCATGTAGGTCTTTCCATGTTTTTCCAAATAATCTGTTTATCATTTCTTATGCTACAGTAGTATTCCATCACAATCATATGCCACAACTTGTTTAGCTGTTCCCCAATTAATTGTCCTTTCTTCAATTTTCAGTTCTTTGCCACCACAAAGAGAACTACTATAAATATTTTAGAACACATAGTTTTTTTTTCCTTTTTCTCTGATCATCTTAGGAAATAAATTCAATACTAGTATAGCTGGGTGAAAAGGTAGACACAGATTCATAAATCTTTGAGCAAAATTCCAGATTGCTCTCCAAAGTGATTGAATCAGTTCACAGTTTCTCCAGATAATTTTCATAGTTACTACTTTTAAATACATTCAAAATTTGGTACTACTTAACATCCTTATTTAAATTTTTATTAACTCCTCTGTTATTACTGACCTTTTGTTTTTCCAAATAAATTATTTTTTTCTACTTCAATAAAATAACTTTTTTATAATTTAATTGGGATGGCATTGAATAAATAGATTACTTTAAGTAGGATTGTCATTTTAATTATGTTGTCTCTGACTTCTGATGAACAATGAATATTTCTCCAATTATTTAAATATGACTATCTATATAAAAAGTGTTTTATACTTATGCTCATGTAATTCCTGAGTTTGTTTTGACAGATAAATTCCTATGTACTTTACTCTATCTATGATTATTTAAAATAGGCTATCTCTTACTATTTCTTCTTACAAGACTTTGTTGGTGATATACATAATTGTTAATGATTTATGTAGATTTATTTTTATAGTCTGCTACTTTGCTAAAATTATTGATAGTTTCAACTAATTTTAGCCAAATCTCTAAATTTATATATATATATACATATATGTATATATATATATGTCATATCGTCTTTGAAAAGAGGTAGTTTTGTTAACTCTGTCCATTCTGATTCCTTTGATTTCTTTTTCTCCTTTTATTATTATTGCTAACATTTCTAATACAATATTAAATAATAGTGGTGATAATGGGCATCCTTTTTGTCATCCTAATGTTATACAGAAGGCTTCTAACTTATCTCCATTACAGATAATATTTGCTGAATTATTTAGAAAGATTGATAAAGGAGTCTGCCAAACTCCTTTTATGAAACAATTAGGGTGCTGATACTTAAACCAGGAGGAGCAAAAACAGAAAAAGAAAAATATAGATCAATTTCATTAATAAATTACACATAAAAACAATTTTTAACCTTTTTAAAAATTTTTGAGTAAACTTCTCCCCTTTCCTCTTTCCTTTTCCTCTTCCCTCCCTGAAACTATAAGCAATCTGATATGGATTTTATATGTGCAAAATATAAAACATTTTTTCATTAGTCATTTTGTGGAAGAAAACTCAAAGGAAAATGAAGAAAAAAGTGAAATAAAGCATATTTCAGTCTATATTAAGGCTCCACAATTTTTTTCTCTGGGGGCAGATGACATTTTTCATCATTTGTCCTTCAGAATTGTCTTGGATCACTGTATTACACAAAATAGCTAAGTCATTCACAATTGTTCATCATACAATATTGCTATTATTGTGTACAATGCTGTCCTGGTTCTGCTCACTTCACTTTGTATCAGTTCATGAGGTCTTTCCAGATTTTTTTCCTCAAATCATCTTTCTTATCGGTTCCCTATAACACAATATTATTCCATTACAATCACATACCATAATTTGTCCAGTCATTCCCCAAATGATGAACATTTCCTTAATTTCCAATTCTTTACTACCACAAAAAAAGCTGCTATAAATATTTTTGTACAAATAGGTCCTTTACCCTTTTTATGACCTTAAAGAGATAACTATTAAGAAGTCTTTATAATTTAATCTAGCCTCTGTGAGTTTAGAGCTTCAGTAATGAGTAACGTTACTGTTTTTTTAACTTGCTGTTGAGTTGAGAGAAATCCATTAGCAGGTAAAATGATACCCAAAACTGAAAACAAGAGAAATGGAAACAAATCTCTGATCTAGCATCAGTTGCCTTTATCTTCTTACATTCTTGATGAAATTCAGTCCATAGCAAGAGAGTGTTAGAGGTTACAAGTGATAACTGGAGGACCTGTTACCTTTCCTGTCTTGTTATACTTCATTATCTTTCATGTACTCTATGGTCCAACTACAATGGTCTACTTTCAGTTCCTCAAACATTTACTGTCTCCCTTCTCCTGCCTTTGTATTGGCTGCTCTCCCCACCCTTAAGATACTTTACACTCTCACCTCTTAGTTTCTATGATTTCCTCCAAGACTCAGCTAAAATTCTCCCTACTCCCCCAGATGTTAATAGGTTAAATTTTCTCTATAGGGGGCAGCTAAGTGGCTCAGTGGATAGATTGCCAGGGCTAGAGATGGGAGGTCCTGGGTTCAAATGTTACTTCAGACACTTCCTTACTGTGTGACCCTGGGCAAGTCACTTAGCCCCATTGCCTAGCCCTTACTACTCTTCTGCTGTGGAACGAATACGCACTATTGATTCTAAGATGGAAGGTAAAAGCTATAAAAACTTTTTTCTCTTTTTGTATCCTATATGTGTACCTGGTAGTTTACATGCCTCCCCCCTAGAATGTAAGCTCCTTGAGGTCAGGGATTATGGTTTTCCCTATCTTTGTATCCTGTAAGTTTAGCATAGTGTTTGGCACATAGTAAGTACTTTTACAAATGTATGTTTTCTTGAATAGAATGTTTTCTTGTTTTGTTTTGTATGGAAGGGTGAGGGGAACAGGGAGAATGTTTAGGAGCTCATAGAGGTCTCTGGCAGAAATTGCTCCCTAATGCTTTTTTACCAAAAGAAAATGCAAAGAAGTCAATAATACCTTCTGTTCTCCCAGTTTAGGTTGTTGCTCTGTTTAGATTGCTGAGATATCTCACAAATACTGATTTGTTAACAATCGACCAAAAAGCAATGTGAGAATGTTACGAATCCTCCTTTGTACTTGTGAAGCCCAGAACCATTCAGGACACAACTGTGGCATCTTATCTAGCCTGTATCTTCTGAAGCACCCCGTGAGGTAGGTGACAAGCATGATGGACGCCTCTGTCCCTGGATTTCTCCACTTCTGCCACGGCGGTCAGCACTTTGCCCAGGGTCACACAACAAGTCGATGGCAGAGACAGGAGCAGCGATCTGAGAAGGCTAATCCTCCTCTCTCAGATCTGGCGTGTGTCTCCAAAGAGTGATGCTCTAAATGTGGTCCTGATTAGCTAAAGCAAGGAGTCAGACCTCCTCTGTTGGCTTAGGTGAACTGGCACATTTTAGGAGAAGACTGCTCCTTCTGGGACACAGGGGGTGACTGGTATGTGTCACCCTCCGGTGATTTGACTTCCCTGCCTAGTGTTAAATGGGAATAAATTGGGTGACAACTGGGATATCTGGTCAGGCCCTGACCCAGTGGCAATAGTCTCTACCTTGGCAAAGGCATTCCTAATTCTCCTTTTGAGAGAAGGGGAGGATGCCAGGCTTGAGACAAGTTATCCATCACCCTTTAATAAAAGTGACGTTTTATTTATGATACTTAGATACTTGCAAAGTTTTTTACAAACATTATTTCATTTGAACCTCACAGTTTCCCAGTGACTTAGGAAATAGTAATAATAACAACAATAGCTAGAATTTATATAACACCTACTATATAATAGGCACTGTGCTAAGCATTTTACAAATATTACCTCATCTGTTCCTCACAACAATTCTGGGAGATAAGTACTATTGTTATCTCCATTTTACATATGAGGAAAGTGAGACAAATAGAAGTTAAATGACTTGACCAGGGTCACATAGCTAATGTAGGTCAGTGATGAGCAAACTACAGCCCGCAGGCCAGATGGGGTCCCCTGAAATGTTCTATCTGCTGCAGAACATTATTCCTAATCTGACAAATACAATGAGTAGGATACAATACAATGAAACTTTGAAAGAGTTGCCTTAGAAACAGACTGAGAGATGAGCATTTCCTTTCCTTTGGCCCCCTCTTTAAAAAGTCTGCCCATCACTGTCTTAGGTGGTTCCATCCACTGGGCCACCTAGCTACTCCATTCAATATAATAATACAGACATTATTATTCCTATTTTGCAGATGAGGAAACTGATGCTTATAGAATTTGTGTCATATCAATGCTCATACACATAATATATATTGGAGAGAAACTTTGGACCTTGGTTTTCCTGCTTCCAGATCCTATTTCATGCTAGTTTCCATGCAGTCCAAGGTAGAAGAGGAGCATGAAGAATCTGGTAAACAGAATAAAGTAGTAGCAAGAATGCTAGAGCTGGATTCAGGAATGCCTGGGTTCAAAACCTGCCTCTGACATAAGCGAGGTGAATGTGGGGAAATCATTTGACCTCTCTGGGCTTTGTTTCCTTATCTATAAAATAGGGGGGGGGTAGAGAAGGTTGATTTCAAGACCTCTAAAGTCCCTCCCAGCTCTAAACTTACGATGTTGTGGTAAGGAGAATAAAACATCGTTTTATGCTCATTTACTTATATAGTAAGGACTGAGTGCCAAAAGATTTGAGTCCCAACTCTAGAACTCTACTGCTATCCAGACTTGCCTGGAAGAGCTGTAAATAAAAAGCCAGACAATGAGGAGGAATCCTCTAGGTCTCTCCTCCCACCCCATTAAAAATGCCTAGAGTACTCAGTAACTTCCTGACAGTTGGAACTCTTCAAAGGTAGAGTGTGCTGTCTCCAAAGATGGCATTTTAGCCCTCCTTTGAGGTGCAGAAACTGGATGACCATTTATCAAGAATGCTAAAGCAGGGACTTCTTTTATGGAAAGATGGGATTAGATAGCTGCTGAAGTCCCTTCCAGTTCTCAGACCTGGTGATTCTTGTCTCCCTTCTCCTCTATTTCATACTGCTGCCAAAATAAATCATGTTCCAAAGGAATAGAGAAAACCATGTTGCCACTCAACCACAGATAGCTAAATGAATAAATAAGTGGATAAATGAATAAATAAATAAATAAATAAATAAATAAATAGATGACTTAATTCATTGATTGACAAATAAGCAAGCAAATAAATGGACAGATAAGCAGATAAATGAATGAATGAATGAATGAATGAATAGATAAAAATAAAGAGTGACCAAACAAAGCAAATAAATGAGTAAATAAATATATAAAGAAATAAATACCATGTGTATTTGTTCATTTATATATATATATATATATATATATATATATATATATATATATGAAAGCCTTCAGTGGCTCCCTATTGTCTACAGGATAAAATATAAGCTTCACAGCCAACTTAAAAAGGTCTCCACAACTACCTCTAATGTATCTTCCTAGCCTTACTTCTCTTTCATGATATATACTGCATGTTGCTATTGTCCAAAATGAAGATTAATTGTGCTCCAATCTCTTCTTGCCCTCTCCCTTCTCTCAATATTCACACAATGTGTCCCTCACATACTCCCTCTTCAACTCTAATATTTAATTAATTCTTTTTATATGAGTCTCAACTCAGATGCCATATCTCCCATGAAACCTTTCCTAATCCCTACCTCAAACCCCAGCTGAAAACAATCTGGCCTTTATCAAATATTTCTGAGCACTTTGGACTTCTCACTTACCCTTATTTCACTTTGCCTGGCATTATATTTATTTGGGCATGTATCATATTCCTTCACCTTAGCCCCTCCAAGTGTATTACACTGGAAAAGGCAATCGATTGAGAGTCAGAGGACTGGGGCTCAAATCTCAGCAATTTAGCATCTGTTTAAACTCGGACCCTTTATTTCACCTGTGTGGTCCTTACCTAAGTGATATTCTTTGGTCCTTTCCAACTCTAAATCAACTATGTCTTCAGGCTTGATAGATCATAAGTTTCTTGATCTGATGTTTTGTTTCTTTTCCCAGGATTGTATTCCCAGTACCTTGTACATAGGTTTTAAAGTCATCAAAATACCAGTTTGGATGCTAGTTCACAAGACAGTCTTTGGCTTTCAGTTTCCTTATTTGGAAAATGAGGGGGATTGTTTAGATGACTTGTAAGCTTCCCTAGAGCTCTATAACTCTTAAGAATTTGTATGAAAAGATCCTTTATCCAGGGACTATAAGTGACAGAGATAATAGTCATTGTGATAAGTGGTTTGTGGGAGATGAGGGATTGTGATTTACCTTAATTTGTAGATTGTAGACTATCAAAGACTATATAATGCTTTTTTTATTTGAAAAAGATTTCTATCTGAAATGCCTAGCTTGTGTATTTCTAGGTTAGGAAGCTGGTGCCAGCCAACTTCGACTAAGTGATTTTCCCAGTTTGGGGGATGAAGGCTCAATGTAAGAGAAATCTAAACCCTCCTCTCTTCCATACTAAAGCCTTGAATCTTCATTTGCAGGCATTGTGGACTCCTGTGTTATATGCAGATTCTATTCTATTCAATTCCAAAAAAAAAAAATTGTAAAGCCCTGGGCTCAGCAATGAGGATATGTAAAGATGAAAAACGAGATAAATTAGAAATGAATATTTGTGTTTCTTTGTCCTTAGAACATGGCAAGAAATTTCTCTAGCATTTGCATAATGTGCTTTTTCACCAAAAAAAGACTTCAAAAGAGATTGAGCTTTTATTAGGAAAAAAAGCCATTGAAATCATAAAAATTAATGGGAGAATAAAAGCAGTGAGCGTACTTTTGCCACCAATGTTTTTTTCCCCCTGTTCATGGTAGTTAGTGGTTTGGTACATCCAGGGAAAGGGAAGAGAATGTGATTTCCTCCTCTAGTCCACCATATTTTGTATCATTACAGAATACTATAAAATAAATGATGACATGTTAAATGTGTCAATAAGATGACTTTGTGCCTTAGGATGAATTTATGAGGTACAAATCTCTTTAATTGTATTGAAAAGAGAACAGTAATTGGCTAACTAAATATAGTATGCTAATCATACTTCTGTGCCCTTTACATAGCTCAATGAATTTCCCCACTTGGGCAGCCCAGCACTGAAGATCCTGGTAAGGAGTTGGAGCTAGACTCCTGAGAGAAAATTACTCTTGGGAATAGTTGGGGAGGAAAAGAAGGAGGGATGAAGGGAAGAAATAGTTTCACTCCCTTGACCACGTCATTGAAAAGACTAGATGGAGCAGTGTGTCCAGCTGGGATCAGAGAAATTGAGTCAGCAGGAAACCATGCCTCTGTTTGGGGAACTATGAGAACACCATAAAGAAAGAAAAGATTTCTAGTGCCAGAAGTTGTGAGGAAAAGCAACTTTGGGAGTATGACCCATTATGGCAGAGAGAAGTATTATTGGCTTTCGTAGAGAAAGTTTCCAACCAAAAGACGAAACTACATTTAAGGAAAATGCCCATAAAGGGGCAAAAGTCATCCAATACTAGGAGCTGTGTTATCTCTTTGTCACATGTTTTCTTACCACCATTGTCCCAAATCTTCTAATAAACGTTGTAAGTATATTTGTGGAGAAAGAGCTCCTTAGACTTGAGGAGTGGAGCAGAGGTAGAGAAAAGAAGGTTTTTATCCCAATTATTCTTGTTATAAAGCCAAAATAAATACCTTTTTTTAAAAAGCTAATTGAGTGAATTGGTTGATTACTAGTGGGAAGCACACTTGTAGGAGCTTATGAGCAATAGTATTAGAATTACAGCCGCACAGCACCATCCATAAAATTCTGAGAGAGTAGGAGTCAACATACTCTGGGTACCTAATCACTGAGGATAAGTAGGAGTTGGTGAAGTAGCCACAGAGATGATGCTACAGTAGAAACACTCAAATTAACTTCCCAGGATCATGGGCATTTGAAAATAGAATCTGTTTATATAACCATAACTCAATTTGGTCTCACAAGTTTTCTTATGGTCAAGTCAATTTTTAAAAAGAGGAAGTATATATTTCTTTACAGTATACTTTTTTCTTTACTCATTTGAAAATCCTTAGTAATTTAACAAATACATCATTTTTTTAGTTTATTCATTCTCCTTTTTGATAGGAACCAGAAATCTTGTTAGGGTCTGGATTATAGAGACTCAGAAGAAATATAACATATAGGTCAGAATATGCCAGACCAACAACAGCTAAACAAGGAGTTGTCCTAAATACTGACAATTATTTTTCTCATTAGCATATTCATTTGATGATAGCAGTGCCAAGTTGTGAATCAACCATTCTCACAGTTGCTATTCATAGGTCAATCAATCAATCAATCAATAAACATTTATTAAGTAACTACTGCCTACTCTGTGCCAAGAACTATGCTAAAGACTAAGAATACAAAAAGAGTCAAAAGACAATCTCTGTCCTCAAGGAGCTCGCAATCTAATGGGGGAGACACCAACCATATATATAAAACAATATAGAGGATAAATAAGATATAAAAAGAGAGAAGGCACAGAAATGAGGAGTTGGGAAAGGCTTCTTGTAGAAGTTGAGTTTTAAAGGAAATTAGTGAAGGCAACAGGCAGGGATAGAGAGAGAGAATACTACAGTCATGGAAGATATCTGGAACAGAGACACCGAATGTCTTATTTATGGAACCAAGAGGAAGCCAGTGTCCCTGGATCAAAGAATATATGTAGGGGAGTAAGATGTAAGAAGACTGGATAGGTAGGAGGGGGTTAGGTTATTAAAGGGCTTTGAATGTCAAACAGAGAATATTGTTATTTGATCCTGGAGGCAATAGGGAGCCACTAGAATTGATTGAGTGTAAGATGAACATGGGTGGATCTACACTTTTGGAAAATCATTTTAGAGACTAAATGTGGGATGGATTGGAGTGGGGAGAGACTTGGAATAGGCCACTGCCATAGTCCTATCATGAGTTCATGAGGACCTGCACAAAGTAGAAGACGTGTTAGAGAAGAGAAGAGGCTATATTTGAAAGACAATGAAAAGGTTGAATTGACAGGTCTTGGCAATAGATTGGATATGATGGGTAGAAGAGAGTGAGGAATCAAGGATGACATACATGTTAGCACCACTCATTGGGCCTACCAAGAAAAATATAGACACAGTCACCTTCTGGAAATCTAATCAATGCAACTTTCTTGAGGGCAAGAATCCATTCCTCTTTTTTTGTACCTCCAGATTCTGGCACATACTAGGCATTTAAAAATATCTTTTTATTGATTGGAAAGTGAGAAAAAATGACTGACATTTATCATTTTAAAATCTAGAGTCTCAGAACAACCCATGCAAAAAAATACCACAGATACTGATATCCCCATTTTGAAATGAGGAAATAAAACTCAAAGAATTCAAGTGATTTGCTTATGATCTCACATCTAGAGATTATCAAAGGAAGGATCTGAACACATTTATTCTTGATACTAAGTCCAGGAATCTCTCCTCTGTGCCATACTACCTTCCTGAAACATGATTTCCTAATGCCACAGAATTTATAGAAAAATAATTCCCTATAGATTTATGGAATAATATGGATGAAAATCAACCAAGATGAGGAATTGATGAATTGTGATCTGAAATGAATGTCCATACTAATGTAATTTGAGACTCAGTAAAATATCAAAGTAATTATCTCCTAACTAACATTTATTATTGAACTAATTTAATTAAAGGAAACAAAGGCCTTCTAAAGAATATAACTTGGAATATCTGCATTACCCTAGATTTTTTTCTCCCTTCATATAGCCTTAGAAACTATTCCCCCTCATATTATATCTGATGCACAATCTATAGCAAATTTTGCTTGGTTTCACACTTTTTGACATTCAAAATTGAGTGACTTTGCTATTCCATAATATGAACAGTGCAATCTGAAAGTGGGGCAGCCATTTGGAAAACTGTCAGCAGGAGTGTAGCCAACTTTATATCACCACATCATATTGCTGCCATAAAACCAGTTGTGTTCAATTTTATTACATTTTTATAAAATCAAAAGTTATTCTATGGTTTATACATTATAAATCAGAAAGGAAAACATGTGCGTGGATCTTTATGGATCTTACCCATTTAGAATGTGAGGCTACCTTTTAGGGAAATATAGAAAATACTTTGACAAAGACTATTTTGAAAAAGCGTAGCAGGGGCCCTAAGAATAAATAACATTTTTTTAAGTCACATAGGTCATTATAGTATATTCACAGAGGACCAAGGATGGGGCATGCCCAACATGTTATCATAAATTTTTAGGTGTTTATTTGGAAAAGGGAGGGTAATAAGCATTTATATAGCACCTGTTATGTGCTAGCTACAGTGCTGAGCACTTTTTAGAAATGCATATCCTCTTTCAAGTCTACGATTGAACAAATGTCTTTAATTTATTAAAAGTATATTAAAGAAAGGCATTAGGGGAAGATAATGATTTAGTAAAAGAGGTTACAAGTGTCCCTGGACAATATTATCTACGTGATTCAGTGAAAAGAGCAAGTCTTTTGGAGTCAGAAGACTTGAATCCAAATCCCACCTCTAAGGTTTACTATCTATGTGACTTTACTTATATGACACAATCTCCCTGTGCCTCTGTTCCTTGTGTAAAATGAGAGGATTGGCCTGCATTATGTCCAAGATCCCTTCTTTGATCCTATGAGAAGATGTAACTCCTAGAATAAAAGTGAAAAATTTTGAATCACTTTCTAAAAAAAGCTAATCATCTCTAAATTAACTTGTGAAGGACTTCCAGAGAACATGGGATAAGCCAAGGCACTAATCTATGAACTCTCTAAAATCTGTACACATCTTTCCTCTCACACTGTCACATCATCTCTCCTGCTTCCTTCACTATGGCCACCCTACTTTTCTACCTCTTGCTTTAAGAATTGTAATCAAATTAACTTGAAAGAGTTGATAAGTTCTAGAAAAAATGTCAATGTCCCCTGTCTTATTGTTCTGTTCACTACTTCTGGGATTTCCCAGACCAAAGTGCCTTTCTTTGGCCAACATTCTTACTACGTCTCTATTGTCTCTTTATAAAAGGAGTCATCTCCTGGGAGTCAGAGACTGTCTCATATTGTCATTTGTCTCCCCAGCACTTACCACAGTACTGGGCATATAGTAAGCATTTAGCAAATGTTTAGCCATCCATCCAACCATTCATTCCTAGAGGAAAACAAATGTCTGGCAACCAGGAATGAAGTTCTGCTTCTGACATATGCTGCTCTGTGAATGTGGGAAAATCACTTAACCTCTCAGTGCTCCCTAAGATTATAGGTTGCAGAGGAGGTGTCCATCTAAGCTAGTAAATGCACCCCTTCACTGAGAGTTCTCTTTATCAATAAAATCATAGGTTCAAACTCTCCATTCACAGATGCACACACAAACGTGATAACAAGAGGACCAGGCATGTAGCAAAAGCAAGGTAAAAACTAAAATACTCTGCTGGTAGGAGCTCTGGATTTGGATTCAGAAGACCTGAGTCCAAATCCCAGAGTAATCCCTTTCTCCAGATGTAACGTTAGGCAAATCACACGACCTCTTTGAGCCTTTGAGGAAAATGAAGCAGATAATCTTTGAGTTCTCCAAAATCTACAACCCTGAGATCCACGCAAAGACCAAAAGAAGACAATGTCCAAGGAAACAAGACAACAAAGAATAACATCCTCTATTTTGGGTGGTTGCCTGTATAGCATTTAGACAAGAATATGAAAACTAGTCACACAAGGTAAGAATGGGTAGGTTGCAATTAGCAGTGCTGGAAAAAAAAAAAGTTATCACAGACCCATCCATGTACTGAAACCCTATGGAGTTGTTCTTATGCTTTCGATTAGTTTTTTCACTATTTACAATTTAACTTCTTGTTTTTCCTTATAAAGTTTAGATAATCTTGAGCTTTAATTTCTGTTATTGCTGAATCTCTTATATATTGCTGAGATGGCCAGACGGTTCAGTCATCACCATCAAATAACTGACACCTGTTCAGACCTGGGAGCCAGAAAATGTGAGAGCTGGGGCAAGACTATTTTGACACTCTGATAATAAAAGCCTAGCTAAGAATAATTTTTCAAAACTCAAGCATAACAAATAAGGGATGGCTTTGACACCAAGAAAAACATATTCTGACATGTTGTAGTGGTTCAGAACACTCAAGAAAAATGAAAACACACTCTACACTGTAAATAATCTTCCCCACCCAACACCCAAAATAACCACAGAAA
Organism: Gracilinanus agilis; assembly: GCF_016433145.1. NCBI lineage: Eukaryota > Metazoa > Chordata > Mammalia > Didelphimorphia > Didelphidae > Gracilinanus > Gracilinanus agilis. The sequence goes on along the minus strand of NC_058131.1, from coordinate 195,537,637 downwards.
TATCTACCTAAATCCAACAATAAAAACTACACATTCTTTAAGAGATTAGCTTTCCACAGCTGCTCTAATAGCCCTTCTTTTCCCTGACTGGGATTAATATGCCATTAAATCTTATTAGAGACACTAGAAATAGTCCTAGAAATAGAATACTAAACCTGGCCTCAAATCCTGCCTCTTAAAGCTGTGTGAACCTTAAGCAACTTACTTCCCCTCAGTGAGACTCAATTTAGTTATATATAAAATGAAGACCATAAAATTTGCCCTAGCTGCCTTCTCTCAAGGCTGTATTGAAGAAAGGGCTTTGTAAACCATAAGGCTGGGTAGTAATGCGAATTTTATTAGTAGTAACATCAATATTCCAGACAAGATGATTAGGAATTTTGTAAATTCAAGAAGTATTTTGTTTATCTATAACTAGTTTTCTGCTACTCATACCTCTTCTGCTCATACAATTGCCATGTAGATTCAGGTCCCAAGAAGAAATTATACTGTTTATTGGATAAAATTTCCTTTGAAAAGCTTAATGATAACAAATCCCAGTTGGAAGAAAACATTCACACAAGAGTCAAAATACAAAATAAACATCATTCAAAACAAGTGAGGGTATTTCTAAGTCTTCTACATCTTAACTCTCTGCTAGAATTTTACGTTTGAAACACAAATTCCAATCAAATTGGGACATTTCGAGGGAAGGAACTCAACTAGTGAAATATTCATCTTCTTTTCTATGCATTCTCTTTGATCTTAAAGTTTTCTTAATAAAAATGGCAGGCATTGCAAAGTACTTTATATTATCACCTCATCTGAATCTCAACAGTCTTGTGATCTGGACCATTATAATCCTCGTCTCACAAGTGAAAAACCGAGGATCATGGAGGTAGATTGATTGCCCACAGACATAGTAGGAAACAAGATTTGAGGCTATATCTGCCTGACTGTAAATTCAGCAGTCTAGCCATTTTATGACAAGGCCAAAGCACCAAAGATGGGTACTAAAGAAAGCAATGCTTTTTAAATGTACATTGTGTAGGTGTGTGTGTAGACACTTTAAAAAAAACTTAGGTCCTGAAATAGTGAAGATTATATTATTAAGTCTAACTAACTTACCTGATGGGATGTGCTAGAGATTTCATATCATTTGCTTACAGACATAGCCATAAATAAAGATAGTGACTCTCCTAATTATAATCCAGAATTGTGAGTGATGATAATTCACAGCAAAGAAAAGAAAGATAAAAGGAGTTCTAATTCTGTAGAACTGGGAACCCCAAAGACCTTATTTGTAGATAGAGAATATTCCAGCAGAGGAACAAAAAATAGAAAAGTACACACTGCAAAACTGATGATTCTTTTTCTTTTCCTTTGTGGCAGCTTTCATATGCACCCTTTACTTAGAAAAACTACAAGTAGGTGATGCTACATATGGAATCTTGGCAGTTCTGCTAAAAGCCAGATGATACAGCTGAAAAGAATACTGTGTTCTAGAAAGGAGTCTAAGGTTTTTTTCCTGGGATTCCATTACTTTAACTACAGTAGAAGACAGAAATAACTTTTGATTTGGGATTTTTTAAAAAGACAAAAACAATCTCTGACATCAAGGAGTTCTTATTTTATTTGTGGGGATGTACAAATAACTAAATCTATAGAATAAGGGACACAGACTGTGATTTCATTATTGCAAAGCACTCCCAGCTAGAAATATCCTTTTTTAAATGTAGGTCTGCACCTTTTCTGAAACCAATAATCTCAGTTACTTATAGCATTGACAAGTTAAATGATTCATTCAGGGTCAAAAAACTATTACATGTCAGAGGTAGGACTTGAACACAGGTCTTCCTAGCTGGCCTTCTGTCCACTATGTGCCTTTCAAAACATAGCTAGGTGAGACAAGATATATACAGAGTAGATGGAATATAATCTCAGAGAAGGAACACTAGCATCTGGGTGTCCAGAGAAGACATCCTGCAGACAGTGAGATTTGAGATAGGTCTTGAAAGAAGGCAAGAAAACTAAGGGAGTAAGCTGAGGAGGGAGAAGATGGAAGGAATTGGGGAAAGCCAGTGTAAAGACACAAGAGTGGGAGGTACAATGGGTTAATGTTGCTACAGCATTTAATTCATGCAATAGATAAAGTATAAGGGGAATAGAAAGGTATGGAGGGGGTGGGTTCTAAAATCAGGACAAGGAAATAAATATTTATTAAGGGTCTACGACTTAGAGAAAAATCATTTCTGGCAGTAAAGAGGAAGATGGATTAGAGGAGGAGGAATATAATTTAGGGGCCTTACAAGGCCATTGCTATAGTCCAAGCAAAAGGTGATCACTGTTGTTCAGTCATTTAAGTCATGTCTGATATTTGGGGATCCTATTTGGGATTTTCTTAGCAATGATATTGGAGTGGTTTGCCACTTCCTTCTCCAGCTCATTTTACAGATGAGGAAACTGAGGCATGCAGGGTTAAATGACTTGCCCAGGGTCACACAGTTAGTAAGTGTCTGAGGCCAGATTTGAACTCATGAAGAAGAGTCTTCCTGATTTCAGGCCCACACTTTCTCCATTGTGTGATCTAGCTGCCCCAATGATGATAAGTTCCTGAATTAGGATGGTGACTAAATTTATGGACAGATATTTTTGCAAATAAAAATGATAAAATTTGACAACAGATTGGATATTGGTGGAATGAGGATGAGGTTTCAGAAATGTCACATAGGATAGAAACATACATAACTGGGAGGACAGTCTTGCCCTCTACAGTAATAAGAGATTTGGAAAGAAGAGAGTGTTTTGATGGAAAAATAATGAATTCTGTCTTGAACATGTTGAATTCAAAGTATCTATGGAATAACCACTTTAAATTATCTAATAGGTAGTTGAAGGTATAGGACTAGAGTTCAGGAGATATCTTAGGAGTAAATAAATAAATAAATAAATAAACCAAACTCCAGCAGACCTGGAAGACCACCTGCACAGAAGTCCTGAGAAAGAGAGAGAGAAAGCGCAAGGAATGGCTAACACAAGAGACATGGGCCAAGATACAACAGAGAAGAGATTTGAAACAGAAGATCAGCCAGTGCCAAGATCAACAGGAGAAAGAAGAACTTCAAACACAGTACTGGGAAATTAACCGTCAAGTCAAGAAGAGCGCAAGATATGACAAGATATGACAAGAGACGGTTCATCCACGATATGACCGAAGAAGCAGAAACAGCAGCTGGGCAGGGGAACATGAAGAGGCCATACGAAATAACAAGAACTCTATCGGGAAAGAACTACAACCCTAGCAAGCCAGTGAAGGATAAGACTGGCAAGACAATAACAAGCGATGCAGGGCAGAGAGCCCAATGGGCAGAGCATTTCGGAGAATTCCTGAACCGACCGCCTCCACCAACTGTTCCAGACATACCACCAGCCACTGAACTACTTCAGGTGAACACGGGCCCACCTACCAAAGTTGAGATCATCAAAGCCATCAAGACCATGAAAAATGGTAAGGCTGCAGTCAAGATGGCATCCCCCCTGAGGCACTCAAGGCAGACCCAGAAATGTCAGCGGAGATGCTACAACCCCTCCTGCAGAAGATCTGGGAACAGGAACAAGTCCCGACAGACTGGAAACTAGGCCACCTGGTGAAGCTACCCAAGAAAGGTGACCCATCCCAATGCAGCAACTGGCGAGGAATCATGCTTCTATCTGCTCCCAGCAAAATCCTGACCAGAGTCATCTCAGAAAGACTGAAGGAGGCCTTGGACAAGAAGCTGAGAACAGAACAAGCAGGGTTTCGCCAGCACAGATCATGCACCGACCATATCGTCACCCTAAGAATCATCATCGAACAGTCCATCGAATGGCAGTCCTCCCTCTACATGACTTTCGTGGATTTCGAGAAGGCATTTGACAGTGTGGACAGGAACATCATCTGGAGATTGATGCAGCATTAGGGGATTCCCCCGAAGCTCATCAACATCATCCAGCGGTTATACGAAGACTTTACCTGTCAGGTCATCCATGATGGGAAACTTACGGCTCCCTTCACAGTGAAGACCGGAGTGAAGCAAGGCTGCATGCTTTCGCCCCTTATCTTCTTGATGGTCATAGATTGGACCATGAGAAGAATTACCAAGGACAACAACACGGGCATCCAATGGACTCACACCAAACACCTCGAGGACCTTGACTTCGCGGATGACATCTGTCTCCTTTCTCACAAGCAGCAGGAGGCGCAAGCCAAACTTGCACGACTCTCTGAAGAAGCGGAGAAGACAGGTCTGAAGATCAACAAGAAGAAGACCAGGTGATCACAGTCAACAGCACACAGGACCTGCCAATCCAACTACAGGGAGAAAACATCAAGGAGACGGACCAGTTCACCTATTTGGGTAGCATCGTCAGTAAGGATGGCGGGGCAGATGAGGACATCAGAAACCGAATCAACAAAGCCAGGCAGGCATTTAACACCCTGCAGTCTGTCTGGACCTCCAGAGCACTGTCCCTCGTCACTAAGCTCCGAATCTTCAATATCAGCGTAAAGGCCGTCCTCCTATATGGATCAGAAAGCTGGAGAGTGACGAGCGCTAACACCAACAAACTCCAGGTCTCTGTTAACAGATGTCTACGCTACATCTTGAACATCAGATGGCCTGAAAAGATCTCCAATGCTAGTCTCTGGGAAAGAACAATCCAGTACCCCATTAGTCAGGACATAAAGAAACGTAAGTGGAGATGGATAGGACATACGCTACGAAAACCAGAAGACAACGTAGCCAGACAAGCATTGAGCTGGAACCCTTCAGGGAGGAGGAAAGTCGGAAGACCAAAACAGACCTGGCGAAGATCTGCCGAAAATGAAACAAAAACAGTCGGAATGACATGGGCCCAGCTGGGGGAAGTTGCCCAGAACAGAGTCCGCTGGCATGAGATGGTTGCGGCCCTATGCTCCTAAGGAGTCAACAGGAATAATAATAATAATAATAAATATATAGATCCAAGAACCATTTACATCATATGATTAAGGAGCTGATGAAATCACTAAGCAAGATAGTATAGAGTAGGAATCTTAACCTTGGGTTAAAGGAGAGATTGCAGTGACTAAATTTAGATGGAGAAAATTACATATTCATTTTCACTAACCACTGACATTAGAATCTCTTTTCTTATAAATTAAAATTTTTTTCTGGGAAGGAATTCATAGGTATCAGCAGACTGCCTAAAGAGGTCCATGTTACAAAAGAAGGTTAATAATCTCTAATATATAAGAAGACAGTCGAGAATTGAGCTTTGAAGGATACCCAAGTTAGTGTGAATACCATGGATAAAATCTCATTGCAAGAAAATAAGAATAGTTAAACAGATGTGGGGAAAACTAGGAAAGAGCTGAATCTAAAAATATGGTATTTACAAATACTTGAGAAAAAAGAAAGAAGAGTTAAAACAAGGGGTTGGAATAAAATGTGTTAGACTTCAAGTGAATTGAAAAAAAATCATGATCTCAGACAAGGCAACAGTAAAAAGAGAGGTGGCTAAAAATGATAAGTAGAAAAAGCACAAAAGCCACATAATTAATTGTACAATAGAAATACACAAAATAGATAAGAAATGATAGAGCATTTAAATAATTAAAGAAAATCTAGCCAAAATATGGGAATAAATTAAAAATTATAATAATTGGGGTTTTCCAAGTGCTCATTTAAGACAAAAAAAAATCTAAGAAAAGGGTACATAAAAGAAGTAAAGGATATCAGCAAAATTTCAGAAAAGTTCAACATATTAGGGACCTAATGATTTCTATTTAATAACAAAAAGGAATATTATGTATTTCAGAGCTCTGAATTATACCTTGACAAAAATGGATGATATAGTAAGACTTTAAAAATAGCATGAGCAAATATAAAGAAGATAAAATATTCAACTTGTCTTTTTTATCAGAATTCAGCAAAAATTATAATTGATAATAGACATTTGAAGAAATGATTCAAATGTAAATAGAGACTAAAAAGTATAATCCTAAAGAAAATAATAGATCAAGGAATGAATCATACGAGCTACACATAATGAAATAAAATTACAACAATGTGACAACATACCAAAATTTAAGGGATATATTCTAAATATCCTTAGAGAGAAATGTATACCTGTAAACATTTTCATTAACAAAATGGAAAAAGAATGGAAAAATAATATAACTTGCTATTCCTTGTAATTAGGGCACATGAAAAAAAGTGATACAAAACAAAGGAAGGGCTGAAACAGCAGCAGCAGAACCTCATTTTTATCTGAACCAGACAAAAGGGATTTGAATACATGCGCACACACATGCAAACACAATACACACACCATTTGATAAAGAAATACATTAAACAGGGAACCAAAAAGACATAGGGGGAAAGGAAGTTGAGACAGAATGATACTGGGGAGCAAAATAAACCTCCAGATAACAAAGGAGGAATTTTAATTAGAGGGGAAATTAAAAGGGCAAGGAAAAAGAAAAACAAAGCCAGGTAATCAAAGAAGGTACTCATCAATTGGGTAATGGCTGCACAAATTGTGGTAGATGGATGTAATGTAATATTATGGTGCTGTAAGGAATGATGAAAGAGATGTTTTCAAAGAATACTGTGAAGTATAAACTGATGCCAAATCAGGAGAATTTATACAAGGACAACAATGTTCTAAAGAAAAATAATTTTAAAATACTTAAAAACTCTAATCAAAGCAATGATCTATCATATCTCCAGAAGACCTGTAATGAAGGTACACACATCCTCATAGAGAGATGATATGGATTCAAAATAGAAAAATGATTTGCTTGACTGTGCTATTTGTTACAACATTTTTTTCTTTTTTTAATTGTGAGTTGGAGACTTGAATGGGTGTTAGGCATAGTGATGGAAATTTTAAAAAGAGAGCTAATGAAACATTTTTTTAATTCATGGAATAGAAGGAAATTTAGAAAGAAACACAAGGATTGTTATAAAAATGATATTGGCATTTATTATATAAAATGATATTGTAGTATTAAATGGATATTCATAGTTTCATATGAAATTCCCTTTTTCTGTTCTGTTATGTATAAAAGTGATCTTTTTGTATTTAAATTCAGAATAAAAATATTTCTTTTGAAAAATTAATTGAGCCAGAATTTAAAGTAAAATGGCCAACTAGAAATGCAGGGGCAGCTAGATGGCACAGTAAATAGAGTGCCAGACCTGGAATCCAGAAGATCCAGGTTCAAATACGACTTCTGATATGTCCTAGCTGTGTGAACCTGGGCAAGTCACTTAATCTCCTTTTCTAGCCTTTGCCCTTTTTAGAGTTGTTACTAAAATAGAACCTAAGGGTTCAGAAAAAAATTTTCTAAGATAAAGATCTGAAAACCAAATATATAAGCAATTGATTCAAATATATGAGAACAAAAGCTATTCCTTGAGAGAGAAATGGCCAAAGGATCTGAGCAGGAAGTTCTTAAAAGAAGTAAGGTGAGCTATCAATAATATAAAATGGGCTAAATCATGAATAATAAAAATGCAAATTAAAATAATTCTGAGGTTTTACATCAAACCCATTATATTGGTAAAGACGCCAGAAAAGGAATATGATGCTAAGAGTGAGGGATGATAAGTGTATGGGAGGACAGGTAGACTAACACATTATTGGTGGTTCTGGGAAGTAATTTGGAACTATAGTCAAATAATCACTAAATTGTGCAGACTCTCTAAGCTAGAAATGCCTCTACTAGATATATCTACCAAAGCAGTCAGAGGCAAAAAAGAACCCTTATTTACAAAAAAATATTTATAGTTGTACTTTTTACAAAAAAAAAAAAAAGAAAAAGAAAAAGAAAAGAAAAAGCATGAATGTCCATCACTTTGAGGAAAGGCATTTTGGCATGAAATAAAATATTGTTCATACATAAGAAATGACAAAAGGTTCAGATACAGAGAAAACTGATTAATCTTCTATGAAATGATAAAGAATGAAATTAGGAGAAACAAAAGGACACTGTACAATTATTATTATTATAATATAATGGAAAATAACTCTGAAAAATATAAGAAGTCTAATCAGTGCAATGATCAATCACAGTTCCAAAGGCCAAACAATAAAGCAAGCTTCCTACCTCTTGGCTGACAAGTGAGGACTAGAGATTCAGAATGAGATAAATTTTCAGATTTGGCCAATGAATAAATTAAAATTTTGTTTGCTTTAATTTGCTACAAAGGAAGACTTTTATTTGGGGATGGGAGAGAAATAATGGATAGCCTGAGTAATAACCAAAATAATAATAAAAAAGGAAAAATAAAGAAGAGTTAATAGAATCCTTTTTTCTGTTTCTTCTAAATAGAAATGTCTATTTATTGATATTTTTAAATTAATAGTAAAAGTTTTTTTTAATTAAATATTCAATCAAAGGCCAAAGCACAACCTCACAAGTGGCTTTATTGATGTTTGGAAAATTGGGTTTTTTTCACTATTAGTCATCAATTTCCTGTGACTTGTAAGCACTCTTCAAAATATCACAGGGGATTTTCTCTGTCATTAACTAAATAGCATACAACCCCGCACCTATCATTCTATCTTGCATTATCTGTTTATCGAGTATGACAGAGAGAAAGCACATAGCATTTCAAAAATTTGTGCTCAGTTGAAAGTTCTAGTTCAACAAAATTGTGTAATAGCCAAAGGTCCTCCATTGAGGCAGGTAGATGGTACAGTAGATAAGTGCTGGGTCTGGCATCAGGAAGCCCTGACTTCAAATCTGGTCTCAGATAATTACTAGCAATGTGATCCTGAGTAAATAATTTAACCTCTGTATTGCCTCGGTTTCCTCAACTACAAAATGGAGGTAATAATAGTATCTACCTCTTAGGATCATTGTGAGACTAAAATGAGATTAAGAGTTATAAAGTATTCAATACCTGACACCTGACTCTTACTTCCTTTCTTTCTTCTATTTTATGGAGTCTGAAGCATTACCACCAGAAAAAGTTAACCTATTTTTATTCTCCTTAATCTGGGAGTTTTTACTTAAGTGTCATCTACTATGGCAGCAGTTGGCAAGTTTCACCAGAATAAACTAGTTTCATCCTTATTTGTATACAATTTAAGGAGTTAGTTTTGTTCAGAAATGAGTTGTATGGGAAAGCTACAAAATTTCCCTGCAGTATCATGATTTATTGATGATTTTAGCAACTATATCTCATTTTAAACAACAAAGCTACCCTTCCAAAAGTATTACAGTCATCCATATGTACTTACTAAAAACATTTACTCTTTTCCATAAACTTCCAACTACATAATAAATCTCTAAGAATCATTAAGAACCATTCACATGAAACACAGCCTTGGTGATCTTATTATATATGTTTGTGCATCATGCAGTTTTGCTCAATGTCCTTGACTCTCAGGAGACAAAGAATCTGAATAACAGATCTACTGAGTCTTGATATCACATTACATTGGATTAATTAATATTATGTTAATTCATTAATGACATCCTGTTCTGACTATTTGGGAAAAGAACATTGTGTTGTGTGAAGTTTTATTTAATTAGTTTTCATTTTTTAAAAGTTACAATTCCTACAATGCTTTAAAATATTTTGATTGACCATTCATAAGATTTAGAAATCAAAGAGAACTCAGAAAATCTACTTGAGAGGATCATCTACTCAAATTACACCCCTCACATTCTACAGATGAGGGTATTAACACCCAAAGACTTGTCATCTATCCCAAAGTCACACAATTCATCACAAGAAACAGAGCCAAGATTCAGACCCATGTCCAGTGTTTTCTACAATGTACTTCTTTTCTCAAACCCAGCTTGTGTGGTCAGTGGTGAATGTCTCTTCAGGAACTCATCTGGAGTTCTCTTAGCAAAGATACTGGAGGTGTTGGCTATTTCCTTCCCTAACTCATTTTGCAAAAGTAGAAACAGAGTTAAACATGGTCAAATGATTTGCTTAGAGTCAGACAGATAGTAAATATCTAAAGCTAGATTTGCACTCAGAAAGAGTATTCTTCTTGATTCCACCCAGACTAAGCAATCTATTCACTCTGCCACTTAGCTGTCCCAGATGTCTTTTATTTTCCCAATTATATGTCATAACAATTTTTGACATACATTTTTTGAAGTTATAAGATCCAAATTGTCTCCCTTTCTTCTTTCCCTACTCCATCCCAGAGACAGTAAGCAATATTATCTGGGTTTTACATGTATTACCACAGAAACCATATTTCTATCATTGGTCATCCTATAAAAACAAAACTCCAAAATAAAAACATAAATAAACTAAAGTGGAGAATAGAATGCTTTGTTCTCCATTTTAACTCCAACAGTTCTGTCTCTGGAGCCCACAAACTTTTTCAAAAACCACTAAAATATTTTAAATTTCATTAAATAAAATAATAAATGTGTTTTTTGGTCTAGACCTATGATTGTATCAGTCTACCCGATATCCAACTTATTTATAATTTATAATTTTAGGGAGTTGTCTCAGGCACACAGACATTAAGTTACTTGACCAGTTATAGGTCTTTGAAGCCACATTAGCAATTTACCATAACAATACCTTAAGGTTTAAAGGGAATCTAAGTATTGCTATTAATCTTAATAGTTAGCTCCTCTAGTACTCTTTCATAAGGAAATTGAACCCACTAATCAAAATGGTAATGCTCAGAAAAAATTAATTCCCAATGACTTTTTCATCAAAGGATTAAATATTCCTAGGTCTGTTTCCAAAAACTGTTTGGTTTAGAGTTGGTACAAAAGAGTACTTACAGTTCAAATTTAGGGATGTTGTCTTCCTTTAATCCCCAGGCGCTTCTTTGACATTTTTTAGTCTTCCTCTTCCTTGGGGTAGAGAAATAAAGTATTGATTATAATTTTGACCTTGGAGGAAAATTCTATTTTCAAATTGCAGGTCACATCCCAAGCATGGTGTAGTCAATGTCATTGTAATTATGTTCCAAGAAGACATTTACATGAAACATGAGTCACTGTTTAAATTCAGCAAGTTGGCAAATTGATAAAGGACAAGTTTCTAAGGAGCAGGCCTTCTGAAAATTATGCTCAGCAACTGCCAAAATCTTCATCAACCAGTCTGACTTTGCTGTTCCATTAGATGTTATGCTTTTCATTTAGCAAGACATCAGGACTGTCCTTTAGTCACTTGGTTGGGGATAAGACAAAGACCTCAATCTTGATGAGCACAGTATAATCCTAGAGAATCTGGTATAATATCACAAAAAAGAAACATACCCCTATAAGCTTGGTTTGGATGTACTTAGATAGCCAAATTATATTCCATATTACTCTCTCTTGGTTTACTTTCTGCCTGCCAGATTATTCCTTCTCAGATTCCTTCCCTAATTCATCATCAGCATCTAACCCCCTTAAAATGCTTTCCCCATGGTTCTGTCCTGGGACCTTACTCTTCTCCCACTAGACACTGTCCTTTGGTAACTCCATGAACTCTGGATTTAACCACATTTTCTATAAAGATAGCTCCCATAGCTATCTGGCCAGTCCCCTTTGTTCTCCTGAACTTTAATCCCAGATCATTAGTTACCTAATGAATATTTCAAACTAGATGTTCCACAGACATCTTAAATTCAATTTTTCTAAGACCAGTTTAATTATCTACCCCCCAAATCTTTCCTGCTTTCAAGTCTCTCTTCTATTCAAGGCAGGACCATGCTTTCAGTATCTCAAATGCATAATATAGACATTATCCTGGGTTCTTTACTCTTCTTGATCCCCAGTTCTAGGCCTTCCTACCTTAACAATATTTCTTATATCATACCCTTTTCTCTCCACTCACACAGCTGCCACCTTAATCCAGAGCCTCATCATTTCTCCCCTTAACTACTGCAATAGGCTACTAACTGATCTCCTTCCTTCATGTCTCTTGCCTCTCCAGTTCATCCTACATACTAATGCATTTTTCCTTAAGTACAGATCTGATCATCTGATTTACTCAACCAATTCCAGTAGTTTCCTATTACCATTATGATATAATACAAACTCCTATGTCTAGGTGCCAGAGATAATTGGTGGCCAAATGGGTAGAGCACTAGGCTTGGAGTCAGGAAGACTTGAGTGTAAATCCAGCTTCATTTACTTGCTAGCTAGAGCAAGGTATTTATCCTCTGTTTTCCTTAGTTTCTTCAAATTTAAAATAGAAATAATAATAGCTCTATCTCATACAGTTATTGTTAGGATCAAATGAGATAATATTTATAAGTTCTTGGTACGAAGAAGGTGCCATCTGAATGCTTATTCCTTTCCCCTCTAGCTTCTTAGGTCCAACCTATCTTTTCAGTCTCACTGAACATTACTCCCTTCTTTCGTTCTGTGATCCAGCCAAACTAGTGTCCTTTCTGTCCCTCATTTGTATCACTCTTTTCTTTTAGGATGCTGCTCAGGCGCTGTCTTCTGCCTGAAGTCTTTCCTGATTACACACACATACCATCTACTGCCAGTCTTCTCTCTCAAACTACCTTGCATTTGACTATTTTGGATTTGTTTGTGTGTATGTATGTATTAACTTTACATTTATGCTGTCAATATTTTTATATATATTGTCTCCTCCATTAGAATGCAAGCTCATTGAGAATAGAGGTAGCTTCATTCTTTTACTTGTATCCTGGTGCCTGGCACCAGTGTATGTTTGTATGTATAGACACACATATATGTACACACACACACAGAGACAGACAGACAGACACATACATAGTCCAACTCCTTTATTCTCCAGTTAAAGAAACTGAGGCTTGGAAAGGTCAAGTGACTTGCTCAAGATCATATAAGTAATAAACATCAGATGCAAAATTTGAACCCAGATTCTCTACCTCTTTCATGCCATGCTGAATCACACCACTGTTCAAAAATCTTCCCACTCCTGGAAAATCTGTCTGGCTTCACGATAATTTGCTCAATATATTTAGAGAAGATAAACTAGTCCTAGATGTGCCTATGTGCACAAAGACTCATTCATCCTTTTGCATGAAAATCCTTATCTTATTTTTTCTTTTACTTTTTCTATCTAGTTGTATTTGAGGTTTCTTATTAAAAGGTTTAACATAGATATCTTTGCTACCTTTAACAGTTTCTTACCCCAAAGCTCATCACTGTCTGCTTGTTGTTTTATATCATCCATACATCTTGTTAATGGCTCTCATACTGCCACCCATCTCATCACTTTCAATGGAAAGCAATCTTCCCACATCCCATACACACTCAGACTCCTCAACAGATACTGCCTTTTGATTGTCGACATACTCCATTTTGCAATTTCTCTTTTATAGCCCAATTGTTCATCACTCCCTTCTATCATCTTATTATAAGACGATAATGAATCCAACATCCATTCTTTCATCAACATTATGATCTCTCTTCCTCCTTATGTGATTCCATTTCTATGCCAAGGCTTTCACTATTTGCCAGAAGAAAAATCAAACAAATTGAACAAACATCATTAGCCTGAAAAAGCACTGATGATGCCTCTTTCACCATTAATGACAACTGTTTTAATGGTAGACCATATAATTTTTGAGCTAGAAATGTAACGTTACCTCTACTTTGTACTAAATAGAATAAATGATAATGATAGCTGCCATTTATAGAGGATGGCCCCAAGACTTATGGCAGTTTTAATGTATTCTTAAAATCATACTAAGTTTTGGGGCACAGTCTGTATGAAGATGTACAGTTTTCAAAGTGCTTTACAAGTCTCATTTTAATCCTCACAAAAACACTATAAGATAGATGCTTTTATTATCCTGGTTTTGTAGGGGAGGAAGATGAGGCTAAGAGGTTAAGAAATCTGTCCAGAGCCACACAACAAATAAATTTCTGAGGCCAGATATGAACTCAGGTCTTCTTGTTTATAAATCCATATTCAAACCGTTGAGCCTCCTAACTTGCATCATTAACCCATTAGAAGATATTTCAGGGACTCAAATTCTTATCAGACTTGGACCCACTGAATGTCAGATCTTGAGAAAACCTTAGAATACAACCGATAGCATGACAGAATTAAAAGGGAACTTTGAGGTCATCTGGATTAACCCCTTCAGTTTACAAAAGAGAGAACTGGCACCAATAAATTAAGTGATTCATTGTAACATATAATAACTATAATTATCATGTGATAATTATGTCATGTAGGTAATAAATAGTAGAGCATGACTAGACCTTGAATAGCCTACTTCCAAGTCCATTGCTCTTTTCTCTATTCCTTTTTGATGGACTACTAATATTTAAAAGCTGAAGGCTTTCCAGTACCTCAGCAGAACTCTAGTGTTGAAATGGGAATTTTGGGAAGTAATATAAACTCTTAGAGGAGACTAGAACATTGTATTGGCAGCACACCAATTGAATAACTAATGCTGTGGATAGTAAAACATTAAGAGTTAGTAAAGTCTTGAGGCATTCAGAGAACACTGGGGGTAGCTAGATGGCTCAGGAGATTAAGAGCCAGGTCTAGAGATGGGAGGTTCTCAGTTCAAATCTGACTTCAGACATTTCTTAGTTCTGCAACCCTGGGCAAGTCACTTCACCCCATTGCCTAGCCCTTACCACTCTTCTGTCTTGGAATCTATACAGAGTATTTATTCTAAGACAGAAAGTAAGTGTTGTTGTTTTTTTTAATACTACATAATCATTCACGCAGAAGGATAAAAGTAAATTAAGATAAATGCAAGTAAGAAAAATTAGCATATCAGCATTCAATATTGGAAGCCATAAAACCAATTAAATTAAAACAAATCTCAACAACAAAAAATCAGCAATGAAAGCCAAAAGGGAATATATTCCAAACAAAAGTTCCAAGGTCCAACATCAGAAACAAAAACATTTTCCATGAAATGTGGGCATACAACTGATTTTCAAAGTACTTGAATGTGCAAAGTATTGTACAAGGTATTTTCAAAGAGGAGTCCAACCCCTAATTTCTTAATCTTCATCAGGAACTAAAAAAAGAAAAAGAAAAATGGCCCAAGGACCAAAGAGAGATGGGAAGCTAAAAACTAGCTAGGAAAGTATTCAAGGTCCTTAAATGGCAACTTTTGATCTTATCTATCTTATAATACTTTATTTAAAGGACTGATGTGCTTGCTAATGTGATCATTTTAAAAAGTGAAATATTTTCTTAGCTCAGAGCCCCAACACTAGCAGCTAGAACTACTAAAGAGAGAAGTCCAGGACTAAAAGGGAAGGTATCAACACCTATATTATACCTGACCCAAATGGTGGGGTAATGCATTACAGCATCATGAAGGGGAGCAACCACGGTTAGTTCCTCTTTCCACTGAACCTCAAAAGTCAGCAGGTATCATTTACATAAGCTACACCCTTAAACTCATAGAAACCAACATGTAGTACTCCTCCCAAAGCATTAATCATTCACTCACTCAATCAACAAACATTATTAAGCATATTTTATGTTCCAGAATAAAAACTAAATGGCTTGTCTTTAAGGAGCTTATATTCTCTCAGAAAAAGCACTCACACTTGGGAAACAGGTTGGTTTCTAGCGCTGACACTTACCTCTTTGTGAGATCTTTGACAAGTGTTTTTTTCTTGTCCTCAGCTTTCTCAACTCTGAATTGCACAGTGTATCTTTGGTCATCTTCAAAGCATCTTCTAATTCTACTAATTAATAAACTTATAAACCAAGGAATAACTGGTTGTCGTGTTCCAATAGCGTAATGCTCCAAATAGCCACAAAGGGGTGCATGAGAGCTAGGAAAAGACTAAGCAAAAATAATGATTCAAGAGGTCAGGCTTTCAGACAGCTGGATATGGAGAAAGGGTTTCATCTCAGCCAAGAGAAAGCAAAGGCACAAGATCCAAATGGATCAGGCTAATACACTGGAGTATACAGAGGAGACTAAGCATCTGGGAGGATCCCATGTCCTTGAGGAAATCTGAAAGCCAACAAAAAGTTAATTTAATTCAATAATAATCGAACAAACATACTAAGTTTCTCCTACCCATAAGGCACTCCCCTTGATGTTAGAGATACAAAAATAAAAAACATAAAATCTCTGCTCTCAAGAAACTTAAAATCTAATGGGGGGGGGGGGAGAAGAGGCAATGAGATATACTAAAAAAAGTCTTCTTTGAGGCAGAATTTAATAATAATATCAATAAAAATTTATATATTAATAATAGCAGTAATAAAATAATAAAAGATAAAAGAGTGCTCTGTGATTTACAAAGGTTTTTCCCCTGAACAAATATGTCACATAAGGAATAGAAGCCTTATTCTTCCCCATCTGTAAAAGGAAGACACTGAGGCTTAGTAAGGTTGCAAGATTTGCCTGAGGTTATGCAGCAAATGAGTAACAGAACTGGGATTAAATCAGCCATAGGGCTGACTACAAGATCAGTACTCTTTTCCCTCATAGCCTTCATGATCTCTTCCTAGTTTCCTTATTGTTTTATTGTTCAGTCATTTCTCACTAGAGTCTGACTCTTCCTGACCCCATCTGGGGTTTTCTGGGCAAAAATACTGGAGTCTTTTGCCATTTCTTTCTCCATCGCATTTTATCGAAGAGGAGCTGAGGCAAGCAGGGGTATGTGACCTGCTCAGGGCCACTCAGCTATGAAGCATAAGGCCAGGTTTGAACGCAGGAAAATGAGTCTTCCTGACTCCAAGCTTGGCACTTTATCCATTGTGCCCTAGTTTCCCTGACTTCCTTTAAAACTCAGCAAAATCCCATCTTCTTCAAGGATTTTGTGATTCCCCTTAATTCTAGGGCCTTCCCTTTAAGATTATCTGTGTGTATCTTGTTTGTTCATAGTTGTTTGCATTGTTGTCTTCCCCACTACCTAATGAGTTCCTTGAAGCCAGGGACTATTTTGCCTTTCTTTTTTTTCTCTAGCATTTAGCACAATTTAGCACAATGAATGCATGCATCTATGCATGGATGAATGAATGAATTTGTTTACCAAGCACTTACTTGGTGCAAAACATAGGATTAAAAGGCTGGGGATACAAGTAGAAAAATAAGGGAGTCTATGATCTCAAGGAGCTTACTTTCTAATGGAGGAAACACTACATAGAAGGCTGTAGGGGCAAGTCAGCTGGACAATTCCCATGGCCTCTTCCTTAGCATTATTTCTTCTGATAGAATCACATCCATTTCTGATGCTGAACCATTTGACAATTCTAAGAACTCTCATGACAAGAATCTTTCCTTAGGGCCAGCTAGGTGGTTTGGGGGATAGAGAGCCGGGTGTGGAAATGAGAAGTCCTCGGTTCAAATGCAACCTCTGATACTTCCTAGATGTATGATCCTGGACAAGTCACTTAACCTCATTTGCCTAGCCGTTACCTTTCTTCTGTCTTGGAACCAATATACAGTAACATTCTAAAACAGAAAGGAAGACTTTAAAAAACAAAAAGAATCTTTCCTGGGTCTTCAGTAGTTATAGCTGTTGCCAAGCTACCTCTCTATGAGGATAAGGGAGGTGGTAGCTATGAGCACTGTGATGGAAGTATGGCTTCCCATTCAGAATTCTGAAAATCACTAGGATTGTCTCAGGGGAGATAGTGGTCAAGCTATTGGTGGTGGTTTGACCTATCCAGCACACGCTCCCTCCCATCTCTCCCTTGAGACAATCTGCTGCTTCAGCTATGCTGGTTTGTCTATGGAGCCTGGCACATTGTAGATGATTAATAAATGTTTGTTAATTCAATTTGTTGACTTGTACCACAGTGAAAATAACTGTAAGTACATATAAAACAAATTGACTTAATCAATTTGGGGGCAAAAAGAAGGATGTCAAACCAAGATCTAGTAAGAGCTAGAACTAGATCAAAGCCCCAAACCAAGGTCTGACTGCCAATGTGTCTGAATTAAGTAGGATGGATCTACTTGTCAAAATTGCTTCAGTGAGATGGATCTGACTGCTGCCTTTTGAGGCAATAGACAGTGTCATGAGCAATCTGGATTTAAAAGGCCCTTTATCCATGGAGTTGGATGGATCTAACCTCACTACCTTGCCCTTGCAGGCGCAAGGATGTGTCAGAATTATAACTACAAAGGACGTGATAACTAGAGAACAAAATTTAGAGGGTTTAAAAATTTTAATGAATTTAAAATAGTATACATACTTGAAATATATCACAATTACATTTTAATAGAATGTTTATTCCTTCATTGTAGAAACTAATTAGCAAGAATATTTGGTTAAACTAGGAGGTTAACTTATAGGATGTTTTCTCCTTTTCTTTGACCTTTATCAAAAAGCACCCCAGATAGCTCCTTCTTGGATAGGAGCATTCAAAATAACAACCTCCTGGGTCCCAAGGTCCCCTCCATGGTGTTAGTCTTAGCAGTCTCTCTCCCACTGGGGGATGATGAATCAATGTAACCCCCCTAAAAAAGTTGGTTTGAGGATCTATTAAATTATGTTTGCACCAAGCACATTTGCTCATTATGATTCTGGAATGGTATAAGGACTTAGGACAGCTCTTTGGAAACATTGCTATCCTTTGGACTAATAAATTGGTGTCATGAGAAGGCAAACAGCAACTTGGAAAGAAAGTATTGGTATTGGTTCTCCTCATTGTCTATGGTGCACAGACTAAGTGAAGAAAGACACTTACTATTTATTCTAACTGGCAAAAATGTCCAGTGAATTCTACTACTAGAGAGATTTGTACAATCAATGTTGTTCAGTTCAATGCAACAAGGCATTTACTGAATGCCAAATAAGTGTTCAGCAATGGTCTATTGATAATGAGTACTAGAGGATTACCCATAATAGGGTTATCAATGTAGAATAGAAGAGTCAAGAAAATCCAAAGAGAGATTAGAGACATTGTAGTATAGTACTCATTTTATATGACCAATAATTAATTTAATAATAATAAGTATTACTTATATGAACATACTTGGGCCTTTTATGATTTTCCTTATCATAACTACCAGTATCATTATTCTTGTGCTCTGGAGCTATTATTTGTAATCAAATATCACTAATAAAACAAAGAGAAACATTGCTCTGACTTGGACACAACTTGTTACAAGTGAGAACGCTAGTTAGAAATTTATGCAGAAGCTATTATTTGGGGAAAAACAATGTAGTGACTCACTAATATTACTAAGAATAAGAATGAGCATGATTGGGCAAACTGCTGGGAGACTTTATGCCACTTGGGAAAATGGGAATGATTTAGTGTATAATTTAAAAGTTTTTTATTTTATTTATTTTTCTGCCCTTATTTTTTCCATTGTCAACTACATGTACCTGAATTCACTTGTACTGAATTTGTGTAAAATGAGATCCTACTGCATAATAAAAAGATCTCTGGATTTTCATTCAGAATTCAACTCTGGTTCGGCTCCTTATTTTCTTTGTAAACTTGGACAAATCATCTAACCACCTTGGACCTCAGTTGGCTTATATGTAAAATAAAGGGGTGGGAAGGTTGAGTACTTGGCAGTCTCTAAGTCCCATTCATCCCTAAATCTTGGTATTTGAAGTAGATCTTCAATGAAAAGTAGAATTTTTTAATGAATAGACAGAAAGAGGCAGTAAGTTAGGAGTTAATCCAATTGTAAAAAGCATCATGAATGGTTTCCCCCATGCCTGGAATGATATGCTTGAAAAAGAACTGAATTAGGGGGTCAAAAGAACTTCATTGCAATCCTACTAGGCTACTTATAATAGGTGACATTTCTAGGCCTCTCTGATGTCCACTTTCTTGATCAAAGAATTGGAAATAATAATTCTTATTCTATCTGCTTCACAGAGTAATTGTTAGTATTGAATGAAAAAATGTAGATGAAGTAGATGATAACTATGAATATGATCTATTATAAATAGATAAATGTATATGTGAAATAAAGCAAAAATTGTCTGTCCAATCTGAATTTGGGCAAAGGTGAAAGTCAATTTTGCCACCCCAAATCTGCCTGTAAGTGAAAGTCCAGCAGGATTTTTTCAGCGATTGAGAGATTTCACTGAGACCATCAAAGATTTTCTAATGACACAAAGAAACTTCTAAAATGATGATGAAGGAGAAAACAAATGCACAGAGAGCCACCCCAAAAAAAGCTGGTTTTATGACATGCTATTGAATCATATGACTTCCTCCATGAAATTTCTCTTAATTCTTTGGATAGAAAATAATCATTGGTGACAATATTATGTGGCTCCAAGAAGCTGTAGCATACTAAGCAGTCACACCCTGGTAAACCATCTTGGCAGATAAGCTAAGCCAGGGCGAGGGGAACCAATGGACCACAAATCCATTGATGAGCCAGGGGGAGGACTCCCCAAGCAGAGATTTCTCCTGTCTGAACCGATGAGAGCAATTTGTTCCAGTGCCCGTGAAGGAGAATGAACCAGGTGCTGTGGAGCAAAGAGAGCTTGGTTAGACATGTAAGGTACCAGATTATCCACCTCATCCCAGACTATCACCAATCATTCTAACTTTTTCCTTGCCACTGGATTTTAGTGACTCTGGAAGAGAGATTAAAGCTGACAACTTGTGCAATTCTGCCTCACTAAAATCCAATTCATGAACAAGTCAAGACATGACCTCATGATGTCCTTGGTCTTCCTTGAAAATGAAAAACAAAGGACAAATAACAATAACTGGTATATTTATAACACTTCGAGTTTCCAAAGCATTCTATATAAATCATCTCATCTATCCCTGCCAACAATTCTGTGTGCTATTGTCCAGTCATTACAGTCATATCTGACACTACTTGAACCCTTTGGGGGGGGTGGTTCTTGGAAAATACAGGAGTGATTTGCCATTTCCCTCTCCAGCTTTTTTTTATAGATGAGGAAACCAAGCAGACAAGGTTAAGTGACTTGCTCAGAGTCACATAACCAGTAAATATCTGACTCCAGGCAGGGCCCTCTCTCCAATGTGCCACCTAACTGCACCTACTTTACAATAGAAGCTCAGAAGAGATAAGTGTCTTGCCAGAGATCACACAGCAATTGTCAGAGATGATAAGTGAACTCAAGCATCTCCAGATTCTCAACAGTATAGAACCCTGTCTTAGGAACCATCACTTTTCCACCCCAGACTTAATATAATGTTTTGCCTAGACTCCTGTAATAAATCTGACATGCATTTGGAATTATAACTGTATGTGTATTTAATTCCTCTAATAAATTATAATGTGCAGAGGCTGTGTTTTGTATAAGTTTTACACTTCCCATAATGCCTAGCTATTTGTTCTGCATATGGTAAACATTTAATACATGTCTATTGAATTGAATTTGTTTGAATATATCCTTGCCTACAAAAAACACTGTAGTGGAATAAGAATTGATCTTTAAGCCAGAAAACCTGGATTCAGATCCCCCTCCTTGATTTTTACTACTTATGTGATCTTGGCCAAGTCCCTTAACCTCCATCAACCCCAGTTCCTTCATTTGTGAAATGAAGTTGGATTAAATGGGCACTAAGATCCCTTCCAACTCTAGATTTGGGATCCTATAATTATATATATCTTCCTTCTCCTCCATCCTACTTTTTCATTCTATCTCTAGCCTATCTAAAGCCTTTCCCTAGAAAGCCCAGAAATTTTCATCGCGCAGTCGCTGATTTCTTTAGATTTGAAATCACACAGACTTACAAAATAGTTTAGAAACAGCTTTCAAAATCAACATCATATAAAAAAGGACAATTTAAATTTCAAAGTAATCAGAAAGAAAGCTCATTAAAAGGAAAAAAACAGAACTAATCTTTCCAGGTACCTACAATGAGTTAATTACTGCATTTGGGCCCTGACTTTAGCTTTGAGTTTTTTAGCAATTATAGCAAAAAAGAAAGCATGTTGTGTTCTCATTAGCTGACAAAAGAAACAACTAAAATCATCATATTTGGATTTAGATCCTCTCCTGAACCTAGATCCAGAAAAGTTCTTAGAGGTTATTTATCTCTATTTTATAGATGAGGAAACTGAAATGCAGCAAGTTTAAATAGCAGAGTCACACAATGTTACAATTTGAACTGAGGTCCTCTTACTCCAAATCCAGTATTCTACATATATTTAAATGTAATACTCTTCCAGGCTCACTCTAACACCCACTTCTACTTATAAAATGTGTCCTCAGAGGCCAATTACTAATATTAGTATTAGCTAACACTTATGTAGTATGTACACAGTGCTAAGATACAGTGCTAAGCTCCTTAAAAATATTATTTCATTTGATCCTCAAAATACTGGGAAATAGATACTGTTATTATCCTCATTTTACATATCAGGAAACTGAGGCAATCTGAAGTTATGTGACTTACCCAAAGTCACACAGCTAGTAACGGAAGCAGGATTTGAATGCAGACTTTCCTGACTTCAGGACTAATACTCTATCCACTGTACCACCTACTCGCCTAAAGGTTGGAGGGGACAACCCTTTGGGAGGCTTCTAATACTAATGGTCATCTAATGACTTCCTCAAATAGGAAACAATCTGTTGATATCAATTAACTTTTACAAAGAGATATTTAGAAGGATATTTGGAAGACATATCAAGAAGAGTAATTCCAAAACAATCATCGCCAAAGGAGGGGTGTATGCTCCCCAAAAAACCTGGGGAAAGTGAACTTCAGTGTAAAGCAGTTGGCACAAAGGCAATGAGACATACTCGTAAAAAATATGTGAAATCAAGGAGTACTTTGTGATTTCTGGTCCTAGGAGTCTTTTCTCTCCCTTCATGGAGGCTCCACCAAATTTCCTTTGAACAGAAGCATGGATAATGAGAAAGTTACTCCTTCTCGCAACTGGACTGGCTCCTTGCCCATCACCAGGTGGGGGAAATAAGGCAGCCACTGTCCCCCTCCCAACCAAGTAATACACACAAATTCTTTCTTCAGTCTCTTCCAGGGAAGAAAAATTCAAAGAGGTTTGAAATGGGTTAGGAGGAGAGGTGTATATGAGAATTCAGGTCTGGCCCTGTGTCTCCTAAATCTTCAGTCCTTCCAGTTTTGAAATAATCAGAAAGCTTTTCATTGCCACAAAGTAAGTAGTTGAGCCATTCATGGCAGAAGTAACCTCAACGACTGAAACCAGGCAAAGAATATCATACATAATCTACATAACACACCAATAAATGCACATCTATGCATGCTCTAAGACCCAGGCTTCCTTGTTCAGTGATCCCTTGTACACTTTCAAGGTGTACAAAGAACTTTTCATCCCAACTCTACATTTAAATTATACCTTTTATTTTTTATATTTTATTACATTTATTTTATTTTATATATTTTTAATCTTTAAATTTATTTTTGTATTACTCATTTATAATTTTAAAAATACATTTAAATTATAACTTATCATAAATATTTTCACAACTAATCAATCTTACCTAAGATGGGGTTATTGAGCTCAGTCATAATCAGCTATTTACAAACCAGATCATCACTACCAAAATTTTCCCTTGGATATACTCTACATGTCCCTCCTAAAGGACCACTTGACTAGAGTCCACAATAGTCTTCTAAGAAAATGCCACAAAAAACAAAACCATGCCACAAGAACTCCTGACTGATGACTGTCCTAGGATAATAGCTTCCAAGGTCAGTCATTACACCACCATAGATGGCAGGAGAAGAAAAGCCTTGACCACCAGAGCCCACTTGTTTTTTTTTCCCCCAAGGCAAAAATTCTCAAGGTTTGGACTGGTCTTACACAAGAGCACAAGAGCGGGGCAGCTGGGTAGCTCAGTGGATTGAGAGCCAGGCCTAGAGACGGGAGGTCCTAGGTTCAAATCCGGCCTCAGACACTTCCCAGCTGTGTGACCCTGGGCAAGTCACTTGACCCCCATTGCCTACCCTTACCACTCTTCCACCTATAAGTCAATACACAGAAGTTAAGGGTTAAAAAAAAAAAAAAGAGCACAAGAGTACTGAACGTTTCATTGTATATAATAGGTCAAAAAGGAAGCACCAATGTTCCTCTCTTGTGCATATCCTCAAGAGATCTCCTTATTACTAACATTCACTTTTGGTGATAAGATCATAGGTTTAGAGATGGAAGCCACCTTAAAGATCATTTAGTCCAATTCTTCTATTTTATAGTTATAGAAACTGAGTCACAAGACGGTTGCATGACTTGCCTAAAATCAGAAGCATCATAGAGGTCCTCTGACCAAATTCAGCACGCTCGCCACTATCAACGGCACAGAGCCTTAGCTAAATTTTTCCTCCTTGATAACCCTGATCCTGGAGGCAGATGTCCAACTGGGTTCCTCCCCTTTGTGACTATGGGGCAGAGGAAAATATTTTTTGGTGCTGAATTCAAGGTGGAATTTATCATGTAGGCCTTTATAGGAGATGTTGGATGACAGTGTTGACAATTCTTTTCCCAAAAATACTCATGACGACCTTGACACCCTTAAAGTCCATCAAAAAAGACATTTCACCTTGGAGACATGTAAGAGTAGAGTAATAGGAGCACACCAGGCAATAACTGAGGTCATTCCACCTCTGCCCCAAAACATCTCTTTATTCAAGTGCCACAGCACCTTCAGTTCCATGCAAGTTAAATCCTTTCAATCCACAAATGCTTCTATGCTTCCCTTCTTATGAAAGGAATAAATGGTTGTCAAAAATGAATAATCTCTACTGTTTCCGTGGGGCCTTAGGGTTTACAAAGCAATTTCCTCAATCCAATCCTGTGAGGCAAATAGGGCAATCCCCTTTTTAAAGATGAAGAAAATGAGTCTCCTCAAGACTGAAGGACTTTCCTAGGATCACATAGCTGCTATATTTTAGAACCCAAATTTGAATATAGATTATGTGACTCCAAGTCAAACACTACATCACACTGGGGCTTACATATGGGGCCTGAAAAGAGTACTATATAGTTGGGCTGGAAAGAAAATAGAGGAGAGGTCACAGAACACCAAAGACCAACTTGGACTACTCCACAATTCTTTCTAGGGATGACCCTTCTGTTTGCTACATGGTTTGCCCACACCTGGCGAGAAAAATCTCCCTAGTGTGGATCTTAGCAGCAGCTAATTTCTTTCTGTCTCATCTTTCTTTATTTTACACTTTTATACAACCATTCTAAAAAGTCTTGTTAAATGCAAATGCTTCATGAACGGGGCAGAGAGGTCATCATTCTTCATTGTTGTGACATCCCATTAAGTGAAATGAGTATCGGATTTGGGATCAGACTGCCACTGATGGGCATATAACCTTGAGTGAGTTATTTTCCTCAGTTACCTCAACTACAAAAATGTAAATGTAAGCGTTGCCTCAGTTTCCTCAACTATAAAATATAAATCATAATACATTCACTGCCTACCCGGCAGAGTTTTCCTGAGAATAAAACAAGATAAACCATGTCTATCCTTTGTAGCAAGTGTTGTAAAAATGTCAGCATTTATTACACCTCCCACAGGGCATCAGTAAATTCTGACCCGTTATACTGGATTCAACTCCTCATCATTCAGAAGAATTACCTTCTCTAGCTGAGAGATTTGTCTGTGTTCTGAATAGGTATTTAGGTTATTCATGGGGCTACTAACTGGTTTTCAACATGCAGTAGGGGTCTAGCACATGTGCAGGTTCCATTATTTTCCTAACATGGTTTCTCCAAAGTGGATGTCACTAGGGAACTGCTGCTGGTAGAATTATGTGATGTCATGAAGGAAGTGTTTGGGGAAAGTAAGACACATATAAACTTGGTGAGACCATTGCAATCTAAAAACTGTGCTAAGTTTATTTACCACGTGGTTGGGAGGAAACTTTTTCCATTGGCTCTATAGTCAGAACTGCTGGCATCTTCAAAAAGACTTGAGTCAGCTCTGGATGCCTCTTTGCCTCCATGCTTTGGGGGGAGTTTGGCAACCAGTGGAATGGAGCCTACAACCTTGTGAGCTCGAAAGATCAAGAGGGTGCTTCAGCTTTCCAACATTTGAGTGTGTAAGTTTCACAAACAGTGTAGTATCAATGTTCTGAATAGTAAGAAGTAACTTTTTGGGACCTTGGGAAATGCAATCCAATAATAACTGAGACCAAGACTCAAAAAAGCTAAACATAAACTTGGTGAGAACATTGCAATCTAGAAACTGTGCTAAGTTTCTAGCCTATTCCTTCAGAGATCAAAGTGGGGTAAAGGGGAAGAAAGCCCAAAAGGTGTTCTATATATGTAATTGCTATAGTTCTGAAATAAATAATCTTATGTAAAAGCTAATTGATGTTAAATGCCTAAATGGAACTAAGGAACTAGTGTCACACTCCTAATAAGAGTAAGGAACATAGCTGGTGGGGGCATGAGCTAATTGCAATAAAGCAGAGAAATGTCCCAACCTCAGGATATCCTAGACCCCCTGAAGGGGTGTTACAGAAACTTGGACCTGAGATAATGGGAGCTTCAACACACACACACCACACACACACACACACACACACACACACACACACACACACACACACACACACACAAATGCACACATTTAAGCTATTCTTTTGCCTGTGGGTATTCTAATTTATAAATAAAAAATATTCTGGAAAGCATTTCAAGCATTTTTTCTGATTTATTCTTGGTTTTGGAAATCCTCCTGGGCTGGATTAATTGTTTTAGGCAAGATATCAGTACATAAGATCCTAGATCTGGGGTAGCATGCCATTTGTATATGTGCCTAATAAATCTTCTTAAAGATTCATAGATTGGGTTAGAGTTGGAAAAGACTTGCAAACTAACAAGGTATCTTGAAAATGTCAATGAACCTGTGATCTCTTGGTGTTGTGGGGAAAAAAACAACATTTGCTGTAAAAGGACCTGGGTTCCAATTCTAATTCTTTCATTTAATACCTATATAACATTGATCAAGTCAATTAATCTCTCTGAGCCTCAGTTACCTCAGCTTATAAAATTAGACTACATAACCTTTCATATCCCTTCCAGCTATAATTCTATGAACCTTTGATTACTGTTGACTATTCACTTTAGTGATATAGATTGCAACCATTTCTTAATTGCCTGATCACTGTGACCCATGTCTACATTTACCTCCCACAATAGGTTTGCCACAGGAAGTCAACACAATATGTTAAGGCCTTCCTTGTCTTCTCTTGTAGTTATAGGGCAAAGCTACCCAACAGTTATAACTTATTCTTGCTAAATGACAGACTTTTCATTTTAAATCCTGCATTCCTTTGATGACTGCTTTTCCTAGGTAATCTCTCAATTATAACATGTTAGAACTTGTTCATGCCACCATATGCCTTTCTAATGCTCATATTTAACATATTAAGTTCTTAATAAAAGTTTACTGATTTAAATTAAATTGAACCAAACTAAATTCAATTCAATTTTTAAAAAATTGGCAGGCAGTAAGGTGGTACGGGGCATAGCACACAGGGCAGAATCAGGAAGACCCGAATTTAAAGCTGATCTTAGACAATTACTAACTGTGTGACCTTGAGCACATCCCTTGACCTTTGTTTGCCTCACTTCATTCAGCTGTAAAATGAGAATAATAATAGCAGGTTCTACTATCTCCCACGATTATTATAAGGATAAAATAAGATAATATTCCTGGTCTGACACATAGTAGGTGCTATATAAATACTATTTATTTTTCATTATGTCCATTAACGAATAGTCATTCATTAAGTACTCACTATATGTAAGGTACTATCCCAGGCTCTAGCAATACAAAGAGAAACACAAAATAATATTTCCTCGGTTGAATTCAGCTATGAATGTTCCAAGCAAAAACTTGCATTGCTCTATATTTGTATGTATAGATCTCAAAAATGTTATAGACATCATTGTTTTGAATTTGCCAAACAAAACAAAGCTTAATATATATTCATAAATGCCAAAGCTACTAGCAGAAAAATGATACTGCACTGAGGTCTATGAAATTGTATAACAGTTATGTGAAATTGATTATATGATTCTTCTCTCAACAAAACATTTGTTATTCATATTGAATGCAGAAAATGGTTTCCAATTTATCTGCTTAGGATTTATGTCTTTCAAATAATACCAGTTTTTTAATAGAATCACGTTAGTTGGTAAGCCATCTCTCATGGAATGAACTGCTAAGAAATATTTGTGCCTTGCATTAGGAAATATTAATTATGTATATCTCTTAAGAGAAAGCTCTAAATATCATTAATGGAGACAACTAGTCCAATTTTTTTTTCTGGAAGCTAGTTTCAAACATTTTACCTAGTTACTGATGGAATTAACCAGTGTACACTGTTGCCATCTAGTGTCCAAAATAAACTAAAAATGGGATTTGGGGTTGTTTTAACCACCAGTGGTATCTTAAATAAAAAAAAAATTCTTTTTAAGAATTTGAACTAGAAGGAAACTTAGAAGTCCTTTAATCAATCCCCCTTACTTTACAGTTGTAGAAACTGTAGCCCTGAAAGAAAGAATAATTTAGCCCAAGATCATAAAGTGAATAAGTAAACAGAACAAAAGATTCTACCTTCAGTTCTTTGAATCCCAAACCAACATTCTTTCCATAACACAATGATCCATTTGAAACTTAGTCCACAGTGGTATAATAAGCAGGACATTTTTATCATTAGAAATAACACTGAATTTGGATTCAGAAGATTTGATTTTTAATCCCAACTCTGCTACTACCTGAGAGACCTTGGACAAATCAATGTCTCTGTTTCTTAGTTTACTCATCTGTAAAATGAAAAGGTTGAACCAGATGATTACTAAGTTAATTTCCAACCCTATCAGATATGATAGTATTAATTTCTCTGCATAGCTTATTATGCTTAACATCTGTCACTTTAATACAAATCTCAATAAATCTATAAATTTCTTTAGAATCTATTTATGTTTTTAACCTTCATGCTCTTGAGTTATCAAGTTCCAAAAGTACTGTCCCTATAAATAGAACAAACTTTCTTCTTGATCATTGGGCCTTTATCTCCCTCTATTTGAAAAGGAGTTCCCTTATTCCAATGGGCTAGGGTTTAATTAATAATTTCCTGAGTACTCCACCCATCTCTTTGATGAT
Source organism: Gracilinanus agilis (assembly GCF_016433145.1). Classification (NCBI taxonomy): domain Eukaryota; kingdom Metazoa; phylum Chordata; class Mammalia; order Didelphimorphia; family Didelphidae; genus Gracilinanus; species Gracilinanus agilis. The sequence goes on along the minus strand of NC_058131.1, from coordinate 195,508,653 downwards.
TATAAAGAATTAAATATAGGGTTTGACTAAATATATGAGAATTCTAAAATAATATGGTGGTTGCCAATTTAAAAATATTATAGCTCAAGTCAAAATGACTTTCAGTAGTTTATTTACAAAGAGGTGGAAAGAAGGTAGAGAAAATGTCTAGTCTATCACACTAAATGTTGCTCCAGTGTCCAGAGTAACCCCAGCAGGGCTCGATAACCCTCAGCCAGAAGACTCAGTGGTAAATTAATGGAGGGTTCTACCCATGCGATCTCCTGCAAGAGGATAAGGCCTCTCCAGACCTAATCTCTCCAGAAGCCAAAAAAGAAGGTTCAGCTATTCACTCACCCAAGATGAACTCCAAAGGGGAAGATGCAGGAGCAGACTTACCAGAAGCAGTTCAAGAGCCAAAGACCCAGTCCAAGTCCCAAGCCAAAGCTTCAAGCCAAAAATTCAAGCCGAAGACTCAAGCCAAAGACCCTTTGGACAAGAAGTTCAGGCCTTTTATAGTCCTTTTTCCACAACACTTCCTGTTTATGGGGACCAATTGCAGTCTATCAATTTGCTTAGTACTGCCCAGGGGGTGGTCAGTTGCCTCTGGGGTTGTCATCCACCTTAGTAAGTGACTTGGGAACTCCCTTACTTAGTATTAAGTAGGGGTGTTAAAGTTTTTGTTTGATTAATTTAAAAATAGGCAAGGGAAGAATTAATCCTATTTTCACAATCCCCCCTATTACTCTTTGAGAGACTAGTCTCCCCAATGACTCATTTAACATAACTAGGTTATACCTCTAAATATCTTCTAGCTAAGGTGCATACAATATTGCACTTTCTAAGAGGAAACTACAACAGTTAGAGATAAGAGGGAAATAAGAGCGAGAGCGAGAGCCAGAGCGAGAGCGAGAGAAAGAGAGCAAAACCAATGTTTGCTAGGCACATTGACAAAAAAAAAAAAAAAAAACAATTAGGGGGCAGTCCCCTTTGGTATAAGAGTTTACATTCAGAATAAATGTGTTCAACCCCTTCAGTTCAATCAATTACATCCCAAAGTTTGTTCTGGATCTTCTATTGCAGTATAGGGTTTTTTTATGGCACTTTTTCCAAACAGTTTATTTTTTAGATTCAAGGAGTTAGCAAGCTTCTTTTCCTGAAAATTTTCTCAAAAAATTTTTAAATCTTGGATTTTATGAAAATTATTTAGTCCAACTTCCTCTTAGCCTCCATCTCTTAATTCAATAAGCATTTACTGGTGCCAAACAAGGAACTAGAGATACAAGGGCAAAAACACAACAGGTTCTTTCCACAAAGATTTTACATTCTACTAGATACAGTCAGTCAATCATCAATATATATTTATTAGGTATCTACTCACTTCTAGGCAATAAGTCCTACACTGGGCATGCAAAGAAAGGCATTCTCTTCTTTTAAGAAGGTCATAGTCTAATGTGGGAGAGGACCTGAAGACAACTATGTATAAATAAGCTATATATAGAATGAATTAGACACAATCATTGGAAAAAAGGTTCCAGCATTAAGGAGAAAATGGGAATAGTTTCTTGTAGTATGTGCAGTTTTACTGGTATTTGAAAAAGACTTGGAGATGGAAATTAGAAGTGAGAATATTCCAAGCATGAGGAATGAATTAATTAAAATTTATTTTAAATTTAAATTGAATGAATGAATTGAAATTGAAATCAATTATTTGAAAGAATGCCACGCTGGTCAGAATCAGGAAGACCTGAATTCAAATCTTAGATAATTACTAGCTGTGTGACCTGGAACGTATCTCTTGACTTTCATTTGTTCATTTCCTTCAACTGAAAAATAGGAATAATAATAGCAGGTTCTTCTGTCTCTCAAGACTGTTATGAGGATCCCTGAGATAATATTCATGCCTGGCATATAGGAGATACTATAGAAATACTTTCTATTATGATTATGTCTATCATCAAACATTTATTAGGTGTGCACTATATGTAAAGTACCAGCCTAGGCACCATTGAGAAGACCCAAAATATGGAAATCGGGTGTCTTGTGTGAGGACCATCGAGGAGACTAGTGTTAATGAATGACAGAGTACGTGTCTTTGGGCTGGAGGGAAAGGGGAAGGGGTAAGGTGTAAGAAAACTGCAAAGATAAGAAGAGGCCAGGTTATGAAGGGCTTTGAATGCCAAAACAGAGGATTATATATTTGATCATAGAAGTGATAGGGTACCACTGAAGTTTATTGAGTGTGAGGTATCATGATCTGACCTGCAAATTAGTGAAGAAGGGACCAAGAATGAGGAGGCATTTGTGCCAAGCCTACCAACTAGAAAGTTATTGAAATATTCTAGGTGTGAGGTGATAAACACTTACATCAAAGAGGTGTCCGTGCCAGAGCAGAGAGTCAGATACAAGAGATGCTACAAAGGAAAGGAAAGGAAAGGAAATAATAGTTCAATAATATATTGGAGATTCATATTATAAGAATTTAGTAAGTACTTATTGGTTGATTGTATCCTAAGTATAGAAACATCAAGAATTTGTAAGCAGAGGACAACTTTTTGTACATTTCTTGCAAACGGTGATTTTTATATGTGTGTATTATGCACGTGAACTATATGAGAAACAGACATGACATTTCATTGGTAGGTAGGGAAGTCTCTATATGGAAAAATTGCCTCCACTAGAGATAAATTATTTATTTGCAACTGGATTACTAAATGGTTAAATGACTTGTCATACAAGTTCATACAAGTCATGCATCAGAGGCAGACTTTAGACCCAAATCTCCCTGAATTTGGCACATTTTCCTCCTCTTCCTAATAAAATACATAAACATGTGCCCTTAAAAAAAATCAGCAAGGGCTAATGCCTTCAGGGAACAACAGTCTACAATGACTCATGGGTCTATTTCCTGAATCATAGTTGATAACTCAGAACTCATGGATCTTATAAACACAGAATAATAAAATCATACAATATTGGATTAGTAAGGGACCTTGGGGATCATTAAGTATAACCCTCTCATTTTTATATGTGTGATTTCAAGTTGTAATTCTGAAACATATGGCAAGCTTGCAAAAGAAGTAGCCTGTTCGAGCAAATCACAGTTTGCATCATTACACACAATTCTATAATCTCTTATCCTTTACCTTAGTAGCAGTAGCTAGAATATGCTTTTGCAGCAAAATAAGAAATGTTATTTTATCATTATAGCCTATAGATAATAAAGAGTAAAAGATATGGACAAAATAATTTGACTTAGTCACCTGCCACTGAAATTTTCTTTCAAAAAAACTTTACTGCATATGATAGATAGCATCTTTTTAATTGAATTTTTAATTTTTATTATGACCTTTTGTCATTTTTGCCAACTTGCTAGGTGTGAGATAAAAACCCCAGTTTTGTTTTAATTTGCATTTCTCTCATTACTGCAACAGTTTCCTGCATTTTTTTAGCCTATAAACCCCTTTTTAAAAAATAAATGTTTATTCATATCCATTGGGAGTGGATAACATATTCATGTTAGTTTTCTATACTGCTTGGACATCAGATCCTCATCAAAAATATTTGAAGCAGAATTTCCCCCCATTTGACAGCTTTTCTTCTCATCTCAATTACATTGATTTGTTTAGCACAGTGATGGGCACAGAGTAGTCACTTAATAAATGCTAGTTGACCAAACTAGTTTGATTGTTTCTGATTATTTCTTACCAAGTCTGTTTCATTATATTCTCTTTTTTAAAATGACCAAATATTTTTGATGTTATATAATATTAACTGAAGTCTTCATTCCTACTATTTACCAAGCCATACATTTACAAGTAAGGTAATTGAAGTCCATTGTTGGGATATGATTTATAAAACAGAATTTATAATCTTCCCATACTCTCCTGCCTCTTTTGGACTACTTTATTGCTGTCCAAGGCATCACCACTCTTCCAATAACCCAGGTTCAAAACCTCAGTCATCCTCAACCCTTCCCTTTCCCTCACTTTCCTTATTCAATTGGCTGCCAAGTCTCTCTCCATATCTTTCATCAGTCCCCTTCTTTATACTCTTGTGGTCACCACTCTAGTTCAGGCTCATCAACCTCTCACCTGGACAATTGTAAAAGCATTCTAATTAATCCCCTTGCCTCATGTTTCTTCCCACTCCAATTCATCCTCCACTTAGCTGCCAACATAATTTTCTTATAGCATAGGTCTGACCCTATCATCTTCCCACTCAATAAACTCCAGTGGATCTCCAAGATTCAATATGAAGTTCTTGGTTTGGAATTTCAAGTTCTTTGTGACCCAGTGTCTTCTCTTTAAAGAAAGAAATATAGAAAAACAAAAGCACTTACTTTCTATCTTAGGGACCACTCCAAGACCAAAGGGGTAGGCAATTAAAGTTAGGTGACTTGTCCAGAGTCACACAGGTAGGAAGTGTCTGAGACCAGATTTCAGCCAGGTCCTCCTGACCCCAGACCTGGCACTCTAACTACTGTACCACCTAGCTGGCCCAACCAGCCACTTTCTTATCTTTTCAGACTTTTAAAATAATAATCCCTTCCATTCACTCTACAACCCAAACACATTGCCCTACCTACATTTCTTTGAACAGGACATAGATCTCTCTTAAGTATATCTTCACAATGATTGTCTCTCATGCCTGCAATAGGCTCTCTCCTCAATTCTACCCATTTCCTTGGTTTCCTTCAAAACTCAAATTTCATCTCTACCAGAGACAATACCAAGATCCTCAAACTGCTGATACCCTCCCCTCTGATATTACTTTTCCTCTACTCTCTGTACATCTTATAACTACTTGGTTAGTTTTGTGCTGGTCTCCCCTATTAGAATGGGAGCTTTTTCAGAACAGGGGCTGTTCTTGCTTTTCTTTGCTAAAAGCTGTTGCTTGGCACATAGGAGAGAACTTAATAAATGTTTGTTGACTGATTATCTGGCCTATGTTTAACCCTTGTTTCAATGAATTAATCAATCAATGAGTAATTACTAAGTACCCTACTATATGCCTAGAACTATACTAACCAAAGAAAAAGGTGAAATAGTTCCCTGCTCCCTGGGATTACATATTCTAAAATAAGGAAAGACATCTATAAAAAAGTATGTCATATATATTATTATATAATTGTATATAATATTATATTATATAATGTAATATACACTATTATATAATAATATGTTATTATATAATATTTAAGTTTATGTTAGTAATATATACATGAATATGTCAGACAGAATAGAGAGAAGACAATATTTCAAGGGAAATACTGACATTGTGAGGAACCAAGAAAGACCTCCTTCACAAAATAGGGGGGGTGTACTTTGAGTATACGGCTTCATTTTATTTTATTTTGAAACCAGTTGTACAAATTGACAAAGTCATAGCAGACTGCTTGCACTTAGAAAGAATGTTGGACCTGGCATCTAGAGCCAGGAGGACCTGAGTTTGAATTCAGCCTCAGAAACTTATTAGCTTTGAAGCCATAGGTAAGTTATTAAATTTCTGTTTGCCTTGGTTTCCTCAACTAGAGGGACAATAAAATGGGGACAATAATAGCACCTACCTCTCTAGGTTGTTGTGAGGATCAAATAAGGTATTTTTTGTGAATCCTTGAATCCTGTGCCTACAACACAGTAAGTTATTAATAAATGTTTGTTTCCTTCTTTCCTTTTATTTCCACAAATGATTTTTGGACTGGGTGTCTCCCTCTTTTCAATGTTTCATCTAACCTGAGCATGCCCAGTTATAAGAAGAAATCCACTTTTAGCCTAGCCTCAGGACTCACATTACCTTTTGAGCAAGCTGTAAGATTTTCTTCTTTTCTATACTTTACAGCTTTGGCCTTTCCTATTTATCCCTTCATCAGGAATTTGTTGAGAAAAAATTTAGTCGATCTCAGGCACTTTCCTGCTTTGTCTGGGATCCAGGGAGACAGTGGGGAGGAGCAAATAAAACCATACATTTCCCCCTATGAGATTCACTGGAAAGAGAAAAGTTTGCAGAGCCCATAAACCTATGACTGACCCTGCCAGGGAATATAACTTGTGGGGTACTTGAACTCTCTCAATTGTGGAGATTTTTTTCTTATAATGTTTAATGAAACATTGAAAATTTTTTGTTACTAAGAGCTAGAATGTCTAAAATCCACTTTAAGTACCTTAGTAATTGTAACATGGTGTGTATGACTGCACTGAAACGAACAATAAAAAAGATCTATTATTGACCTTCTTCTGGTCGTACCCTTTAAAACCAGATGAAACCACTGTAATTGATGCACTATCTCTCTGTGCCTCCTGAAGAGAAGAAAACTATATTTTATCAGGGTTATAAAGTCTAGAGGTCCAGATCTGCTTTACTCTTTCCATAAAAGACTTTCATGCTTCTAGGATCCATGACTTCATGCCAGCAGAAAGGCAGTCAGTTAGGTAACAAACATTTACTAAATGGTTGTTATATACCAGGCACTTGACTAAGAGATACAAATAGAAGCAGGAAAAAAAACATTCCTGCCCTCAAAGAGCTTACATTCTAATAAGGAAAGACAACACATAAAAGTAAAGTTGAAAATAGGGTGGAAGAAGAGAAGAGGGTGATGAGGAAGGAGCCCAATAGAAAAAAAAACACACACACACACACCACAGAATTAGAAATGGAGCCCAGAGAGAATGAAGGCATTACTGACCTGGATGCTTTCTTCAAAACAGAGATCCTGGGAGGGACCAGTCAATGAGAGAAGGGGCTGCAAGGGCAGAGAATATCTCTAGTGTAAAAGTCCAGGGGATTTCCAAGGTGAGAAGTTTGCTGTTGTATGAGGAAAAGTCCAGAGCATCACGAGGGGTGGCCAGAGAGGAAATGTAATGAGTTATTGTGGCTAAAATCGTCATCATCACCATCCTCTCTTGATACCGTATCAGCTGAGAATTAATACCTTAGCACCAAGAGTGGTCCTCAACCAACAGCAATACAAGCTATGTTTATGCCCATAAGTGAAACCTCTCTAGTTAAGTGGGAACTGCCAAATCTCACATTCCACTGGCATAACCAGAGACATGCCACAGGAAAGCACCCAGATGTGATTTTACTGCATATATGTTAAAATTGAGTGTAAATTTTACTCATGCAACTAATAGTAATAGTAAAAGCTGGCATTTCTATAACTCTGTAAAGTTTGCAAAGAATTGCACATACATAATTTTATATGAATGTTGCCACAACCCTGTAAGAAAAGTGTTATTATAATCCTCACTTTTCAGATGAGAAAACTGAGGCACAGAAAGTGTTGAGAATATGAATTGAGAAAAAAGCCAAATTTCCACGGACTTTCCTTAGACACTAACTCTGGCCTTCCATCTCACAGGATCGTGGATTCAGAGATGAAAAACCATTAAATATCATGTAATCCAAATCTCTCATTTTACAGAGAGACTCTGACTCCAAATCAGCTCTATATCACTATATCACAAGCACTGCACTATTTTTTCTTCTGTATAATGAAGGGATGAGTCTGAAGTCCCTAACACTTTGAAATTTGATCCATTTCGGTCAAGTCTTAATTTCAGGAAAATGAGACTTCCTATATGACCTAAGATCTCAGTATCTTCTTGTTGGGATTAAAATTCTCTGGAGAGTATTTATTAATTTATGTTAATTTATTACATATTAATATAGTATATTAATTTATAATTCTTTTATTAGATAGTAAGTAATTGGAGTTGGAGAGAGAGATAATCACATAATCTCCTGCCTGTGCTTTGCTAATTTGAGTTTGTCCCACTGCCCTCCTGTCTCATTTGCTAGCCAAAAGAAGCCACACCAGGGAAAGTCAAAGTACTGCTTCCTAGCCAAAGCCCTCATGCGCCAGTCCTACCAGACAGGTTTCCAGGCCAAGAGAGAGGTCCCTGCTTCCTCAAACTCCTCACTTAAGATACAGGTGATGCCACTCCTTGGATCTCTCTAATTGGACAGGCTAGATTGATCTCAGTCCAGGTCAGAGGCCAGACTCCTGGATGCCAGAAGTCACAGGGAACAAGAGGCAAGCCTCTTCCAAATGCCAGGGAACCATGAAGCCTCTAGCATGCTCCCATAGTAGACACGCATGCCCGATAAAAAGATGGGGCTGATCCTGAACAAAAGAGATTTTCAAAACGTTTCTTTTTTTTATAAGGAAAGAGAGGTACGATTTATATTAAATTCACATACCCTGTAAGAGGAAATTGGAAAAGATCAAAGACAGAGAAAAAGGACCTACCTGTACAAAAAATACTTATACTAGTTCTTTTTATGGTGGCAAAAACCTAAAAACTGAAGGATTTTCCATCAATATGGGGAATGGCTAAACCAGTTGTAGCATATGAACGTAATCAAATACTATTATGTAATAAGAAATGACAAATAAGACAATCACCAAAAAAAAAAAAATTAGACTCATAAGAAATGATGCAAGATGAAGTCTGCAGAACCAGAAGATGGTTGTACACAGTAACAGCAAAAACGTACAATGTCAGGGGCAACTGGGTGACTCAGTGGATTGAGAGCCAGGCCTAGAGACGGGAGGTCCTGGGTTCAAATCTGGTCTCAGATACTTCCTAGCTGTGTGACCCTGGGCAAGTCACTTAACCCCCATTGCCTACCCTTACCAGTCTTCTGTCTTAGAAACAATACACAATATTGACTCCAAGATGGAAGGTAAGGGTTTAAAAAAAATAACATACAATGTCCAGTTGTGAATGAATTATCAGCAAGCAAAGATCCAGGACAATTCCAAGAGACTATCCACTATGACAGAATGATGGAGTCTGAATACATTGAAACATGCTATTCTTCACTTTATTTCCTCTCTTAATTTTTCTCTCTTCTAATATGTATCTTTTTTCACAGGATGAACATGGAAATATGTATTATATGATTATACATGAACAACTTAGATGATATTACCTGCCATCGTGGAAAAGGGGAAGGGGGTCAGAGGAAGGAAGAGAACATGGATTTACGAAATGTCAGAAAACAATTGACACTTTGAGTGTCAGGGGAAAGAAATGACTCAAAGCCCTCTTTTACTTCTCTGGTTTAAATGATCTATTTGTTTGTGTGAGTTATGTTTGTGTTGCCCATGTAGGCTATATGTGTCCCTGTGGGCCTGTCTAGATGTGACTCCTAGGGAGGAATGAATAAAATATCCTCCAGCCACCCCTCTCCAAGGAAGACTTTGATTCCTGCCAGAGGGGAGGTAGGAGATTCTCAGAAAGATGTGTACCAGGTTAGAATTATATATCCCCTACTACCTCAACATTCTTAGTAGAAGGGAAGTAATTTTTTTTGAGAATTTTTTTCTTCTTGTTTTTTACCAATTAAATGTAATAGATTTCCACATGAGTTTTTAGAAGTTATATGATCCAAATTGCCTCCTTCCCTCTCTTCTTTCCCTTCACCTGGAGCTGGCAAGCAATTCTATCTGGGTTATTCATATATTATCACACAAAACATATTTCCATATTGTTCATTTTTGTAAGTGAATAATCACATAAAACAAAAACCCAAATAGAGAAGTGAAAAAATTATATGCTTTCATCTGCATTCCTGCTCCAACACTTCTTTCTCTGGAGGTGGATGGCATTCTTTTGTCCTTTAGAATTGTCCTGGATCTTTGTATTGCTGAGAGTAGTTAGATCTATCACAGTTGATCATTCTAAGGGAAATCATTTTTAGGTTTCCACTGCACTCCTGATCACTAGCCCTTAATTGGGGAAAGTGTGTAAATTAAACAGCCAAGATTTGACTCTTTTCCTCCAATCACCAATTGCACAAAGATAACACATTATGAATAGAAAATAAGCTCACATAAGAAACATAATAATTTCTTTTACAAAACAGAGAATATATAGAGATGCGAATATACCAGGCAAAACACAGAGTGAATGTCTAGTTGCAAGATATCTCAGTTCAACCCAGAAAGTCCCAGATACCACCCAAGGGGAAATTGCACAGTCTCTAGGGTAGCAAGCTAAGGAAAGTAACATAATTGAAGTGCCTGTTCCTCTTGTAAGCTTCTTCACAGAGTCTTTCCCTCCCTTCAGGGGCCTCTCCCTGAAGAGAATTTGGAAGCCTGTCATCTTTCTCCAGGCTGGAAGCCAGAATACCAAGTATCTTCCCTTTCAAGCTTTTGCTAACTTTTCCCCTCCTAAATGCATGGAGCATTGAGTAATCCATCTCCATCAAAGAGAAGACTCATGTAAATGAATTGAGCCTGTGAATACTTTCCTTATAAAAATTACCACTTCACCATCACTCCCCTAATCAAGTTTTTTTTCAATGGCAAATGTAAATAAAAAACTAGATTTAACAATTATTTCTGGTAGTTAGGTAACACAATAGATAGAGAGCCAGGACTAGAGTAGGGAGAACTTGGGTCCAAATCTGGGCCTCAAATACTTCCTAGCTGTGTAAACCTGAGCAAGTCATTTAATCCCATTTGCCTAGCCCCTGCCCTTATATCTTAGGGTTACTAGAACAAATACTATGGGTTAAAAAAAAGAATTACTTAAAATAGCTTGAAGATGGTCTTTTTCCTCTGGGCAGAAGAAAAGAGAGAGGAAGGGGAAATTGTATTTCAGAGTTTTTATCCACAGGGATTATCCCCTCTTCTCTGAGTTAGAACACCTTACTGTATTGTTTATAATGGAAAAAATTTCTAGTAACCCCAGATTATGCCATGTAATTAGAAGGCCAATCCATAGAATTAATTCATTAGCTCAAATATCTTAGGCAAGAGTGTTTGGTCAATGAGGCTGTTTGAAGAAGATAGAAAAAAATAGCTTCATTGAAATCAGACTCTTTTTTAGGTCATTAGAACAAGACTCTGACACGGTTCAGTTTTTTAAAAGTTGAAAGTATTTTATTGTGTAGACATCCAGAAAGTAGGACAGAAAGGATGACTAACACCGATCAGTGTTCAGAAGGAAGTCTTCTTTTCAGCTACTGAAAGATTCACTGTCAACCACTGAATGTCACTTGATTAAAAAGGCAGAGGAAGAGACTAATAATATTCAGCTTCCAATCCATTAGTGGCTATAAAAATCAGAGAATTTAGAGTTGGGAGGAATCTTATAGGTCAGCTATCTTATTTTTCTTGATAGGGATATTTCTACCATGACCAACCACTCTCTCCCATCTTCCAACTCCCAAGTCACTCTCTGGTCATTACCTCTCCTAGACAATGAAGGAACCATTTAATATATCAATTCCAAGAAGTGATTCAGTCTCTTATGTCAGAACCTCTGACACAGGCTCACCCAAAGGACCATGTAAGGATTAGAAGGGATTGATAATGTAGATAACGGGAACATAGATGGCCAGAGCTAAAAGGAACTTTTTTTTAAAAAGCTTATTTGACTGGTGGACTATTCTAAATATGTGACCTCAATCAATTTAGAGAATTCCTTTTGGTAAACAAATCCCTCTACCAAAGTAGATCATCAAATACTCTAAAATTCATAGTCTAAGAGAGTCACCTGAAACTCTGAGAGGTTAAGTGACTTGCTCAAGGTTAAATAAGTAGTATATGAGAGACGCTGAACTTGAATCCAGCTCACCTTGACCCTATTTCACATATTTTATTTTTAATATGCTTTATTGACACTTTTTGTCTTTATATCATAATTATTTCCCACCCACCAGCAGACTAAACCTCCTTTGTGTCTAAGAAAACAATTAGGAAAAGGCATCTAATAGAGAGACAATGTCTGACAACGGAGATAATATTCTTTCCTAGTAGTTCCCCACCTCTCTGCCAAGAGAGAGAAGGTATACTTTATTCCAGTGATTCCCAAAGTGGGTGCCACCGCCCCCTGGTGGGTGCTGCAGCGATCCGGGGGCGGGGGGAGGGGTGATGGCCACAGGTGCTTTTGGAGGCGGTGAATAACTGTAAGAGGGTGGTGATAGTATGTGACAGGGGGCGCTAAGTAATATTTTTTCTGGAAAGGGGTGGTAGGCCTAAAAAGTTTGGGATCCACTGCTTTATTCCTTCTTCACCAGGACTTTCATTGATTTTCATATTACTTAAAGTTCAACTTCCTCTTTAAAATCTTGTCCTTTGCATTGCTATAGTTATTGGGCATAGTGTTTTCTTGATTCTGCTTAATTTACTGCATATCAGTTTATACAAACCTTTCCACATTTCTGTTTCCATACTAGTCGTTCATTCCTGCAAAATAACATTCCATTATATTAATATATCATAGTTGTTATTGTTTTCAGTCATCTACAATTGATGGATGCCTATTTTATATCCAGTTCTTTGTTACCACAATGAGAGCTGCTATAAATGAGCTCCTCATCACTAAACCTGGGATCTGGAAGACTTGGATTCAAATACAGCCTTGAGGACTTATTAATTTTGTAATCTGAGGCAGGTCCCTTAACTTGTCACAGTCACAGCTTTCCAATCTGCAAAATGAGGATAATAATAGCATTTATCTCCTAGGATGGTTGAGATGATAAAATGAGATATTTGTAAAGCATATATACATACATGTATACATATACAGATATATGTGCATGTGTGAGTTGTGTGTATATTTCTGACATTTTCTCTTTAGAAGAAAAAAGGAAGTATGCTGGCATAATAGATTAAGTGCTAGACTTAGAGTCAGAAGACCCTAGTTAAAATCATACCTCTTTTACTTACTAGATATTTGACCATCAGCAAGGCAATTAATCACTTGGGGATTCAGTTTTTTCATCTGTAAGATGGGGAGAAGGGAAAGTTGGACTAGGAGACCTCTAATATTCTTAGTTTTAAATCTACCAATTAATTAATTGTGAGATAGTTCCAAAAAAACTAATATTCTTCTAGAAGGGGTTAGTATGCTAATAGATAATAATAAAGAAGAAAGATAAATAGTTAGAAATACATGTGTATAGACATATATTCATACCTATATATGTATGCATATATATGAGGCAGTTGTGATACAGGATTCTCTGTACTCAGAGGAGCTGGATTTGAATTCTGCCTCTGTTATAACCTGTGAGACCCCAGGAAAACTCACTTGACTATTCCGAGTCTCAGTTTCCTCTTCTGTAAAACGAGAGGGTTGGGCTAGTTTGTCTATAATATCAAAGGGGTGTGTGTGGGTGTGAACCATGGACCCTTTGGGCAGGTAAAGCCTATGAAATTCTATTCAGAATAATGTTTATAAGTTGACAAAATAAAACAGATAAAATTACAAAGCAAATCAATGACATTGAAAAACAGCTATCAAAATGTTTAAAAAAATTCATGAACCTCAGTTTAAGAGCTCTTCATCTAGTTAAGTCCTCTCTTTTTAGAAAGAAGAAAACTGAAGCCCAGAAAGGGGGAGTGATACCCCCAAATCACAAAGCTAAGATCCACATAGCTCATTAGAATTATGAGACTTGGGAAATTATTAAATCTAATCCTCTCGTTTTACAGATGAAAAGACTTGGACTCAGAGATCCATAAAATTTGATATCACAAGTAGTGCACAGAGTAGGTTAAAGCTCTTTTTAAAAATATTTTCAATATATCAAATATAAGTGGGTAGCAGGTGAGGAGATGGGAACAACAGATTCAGCATATTTTTCTGACAATTTTGCAACTTTCATGCATATTTTTGTCATTTATTTTGTTGGCATGACTGATATTACAAGATTAAATGATCCCTGCTGACTTTTCACATCTGTTAATTAATTCAGCAAAGCATTTATTGGTGACTTCGTGTGCCCTAATTGGGGATAATAACTTAATATGATTAAACTTAATCAAATACCATGTCAGCAAGTGAAGCAATGTCTTTTCCACTAATGGAATTCATAAATGGGATATCACTGCCCATATGTTCAGTTTAAGTAACTTTCAAAAAAGCATTTGTTGATGTTTCCATAAAATGAGAAAATCAAAAAAATTAATAGCATAGTATGATATGTTCCAATGATCCAATATGATCCAATAATCAAGTTATAACAAGAGAACCACTGGACTGAGATGATCCATGCTTAGTTTCCTGACATTCTGTCATCACATTGTGCCACAATGGATCATGACCAAGAGTGTGAGAGACCTTCTTTGGATTTTCTCTGGTGGGCTCATATTCTGCTAACTAGATTCTACCTTCTCAATATCTCTCCCTTTCTTTCTCTCCTCAGTCACTCATTATCTCTAGCCTGGATTATTGCAGTAACCTCCCAAGTTGTCTCTTTGCCTACAATTTTTCTCCATATCCAATCCATTATACATGCTACTGTCAGAGAAATCCTCCTAAAGTGTAGCCCTGATAATGTCATTCCTCCACACAGAACAAAATTTCAATGGCTCCTTATTGGCTACTATATAAAATTTAAGCTCCATGGCCTGACATTCAAGACCTGTCTTCAACCTACTTTTACCACATTATTTCACATCACTTCCCTTCAATCATCCTGAACTTCAGGCAAACTGTTCTACTGATTGTCCCTAATGTTTTTCTTTCTCTGTCCCTCACTCCACATTATTTTCTAGACCTGGACCCAGAATGTGTCCTCAATCTTTCTCTCTCTGTGTCTCTGTCTCTGTGTCTCTGTCTCTCTGTCTCTCTCTGTGTGTCTCTCTCTGTGTCTCTGTCTCTGTGTGTATATGTCTGTCTGTCTGTCTGTGTCTGTGTGTATGTCTCTCTGTCTCTCCATCTCTCTCTCTCTCTCTCTCTCTCTCTCTCTCTCTCTCACACACACACACACACACACACACACACACACACACACACACACACACAACTGTCTGAAAACTCCTTTAATCCATCTTTCAAGGACCATCTCAGATGCTACTCTCTTTAAAAAGTTTACTTTACTTTCTCCCATATGGAAATAATATCTTCCTTCTCCAAGTTACTTTAGGACTTGGATTATATTTCTTTTATGACATTACAGTCTACTTTATATCATTGGTATTTGGGTATTTGTGTCCTCTCCTCTGCTAAACTATACTTGAAGTCAAGTCTATGTCTTATTTATATTTCAGTCATTCAGCAAGCATTTATTAAGAGCCTACCATAGTAAGCTACCATAGTAGTCAGCCTACCATGCAGCTCCAAGAAGTTGTTGCATTGCAGCAATCACACCCTGGTAAACCATCTCAGCAGATGGACTAAACCAAGGTAAGGGTAGCTGACAGTTCTCAAACCCATCAGTGTGATAAAGGGATGTCTAGCCCCAAGCATGTGAATACTTCCCCCAATGGAATGAGCAGATGAGAATGATTTTTTTCCAAAAGTCATGAAAGATGCAGAAGCAGGTGGTCAGACATTGAAGAGTCCAACATTTTCCATTGTATCCTAAGCCATCACCAATTATACTGGCTTTACCCTTCTTGCTGGATTTCAATGACTCTGGAAGAGAAAGTGAGGCAGATGACTTTGTGCAATTCTTTCTCACTTAAATTCAATTTGTCCATAAATGAAGACAGTACTAGAGATTCAAAAACAAAAATGAAATAGGCCCTGCTCTTAAGGAGCCTCTGTTGTATCACAAAAACAACATATGCACAATAGAAGTTAATTAAGAAAACATATAAAAGAAATAAAAGATAGTTTGGGGGTAAAGGGCACTAGCACTTAGGAAAATCAGGCAATATTTTGCAAAGAAGGTAACAATTTAGCTTGGTGTTCAGGGAAGTATACAATTCTAAAGTCAGAAGAAATAATTCAGCATTGAGTTACAGAGACAGAATATGGAGTATGATGTTTAAAAAACAGGGAAAAGTCCAGTTTGACTGGACTATAGAGTAAAAGGAGTAATGAAGCGGTAAAGGTAGGTTGAAGTTAGGTTGTAAAGTGCTTTAAATGTTAAACATAAGAGTTTATATTTGATAGAGGCAAAAGGGAACCAGTGGAGGTTTTTGAATAGAAAGAGACATGATATAAGACCTAAATTTAAGAAAAATAACATTGGAAGAATTGCAGTGAATGAAGTCTGGAGAAATAGAGAAACCAAATAAGAGACTATTTCAGGAATTAAAATGAGAAGCAATGAAAATCCTAACTAAGGTAGTGACTGTGTCACTGAAAAGAAGAGGAAATATATACAAGAGATATGGTAGAGGTAAAATCAGTTAGATCTGGGAAATGATTTTATGTGTTGAGTGAAAGCAATTTAAGGAATAGAGAAAAAGACCAAGTTTGTAAAAACTTTGGTGCCTGGGAGGTTATTGTTATAGTATTCTTGACAGAAAAAGGGAAGATCAGAAGAGGGAAGGGTGTGAGGGTAAAGAAAATGAATTCTGAATGGATGATTTTAGTTTGAGATGTCTATTGAGATATACAATTTGAGGGATGTAGGAATGGAGCTTAGGATAGAATAGGACTGGATATGTAGAGTAAGATCTAGGAGTTATCCACAAAATGATGAGAAGTAAAGCCATAGGAGCTGATGAAGTCACCAAGAGAATAAGGTGCTGAGAGATTAAGAAAAAGAACCAAGGATAGAGCCTCCAGAATTGAGTGCAGAAAGGAGAAGGTATGAAGTAGTTTGAGTCAGGAAACGAGGTTAAGAAGGAAGGACCAGTTGGATATACTTACCTTTGAATCATCAACAAGGACTTGTGTAATTAATAGGTATTTATTCATCTCCATTTTCTTTTCTTTCTCATTTATTGCCCATGGAAACTCCTTCAAATTTGATTCAATTCAACATTTAATGAAGGTCTAAAATTTAGTAAGAACAACTCTTATAAAAGCTCTTTCCTAATCCTCCCAGCAGCTAGTACCTTTCCCATTCTTGGAAAACTATATTATATATGAGTGTTTGTGTGTTTTCCCTATATAATGGAAATTTCTCGATAACAGGTACTCGTTGGTTTATGTGTCCTATATTATCCAGCGTTTAGCATAGTGTCAGGCATGGAGTAGGAGTCTAATAAATATTTGTTTGATTATCGTTTATTTAATTGCTGTATACTTGCATTGTTACATGAAGCATGCATTTGAGTGGTGCAGAGAACAGTAACTAGCAGAAGGTAAAGGAAACATTGCCTTGGGTGCTGAAATCTGAAAGGTCATACCACCTAACCATGGTAACTGCTGTCTTTACAGCACACTTCATGACCATTCAACAGCACAGAACACTAATATCCCTGGACAACAAGCCCAAGATCTTATTACTGTAACACCATTTACCTAGATCCAGCTTCCCATCACCAACGACCTCCATGGGGGCAAAGGCCAAGACTCTCTAGGGAATAAACTATCCATTTCCAGTGTGACTGCACTTAAAATAAGACCATCTTCTGAACCACAGTCCATTTTCTAACACCCAAAACTGAATTTGTACCAAGTGGTTATGTCTAGTTACAATTTGGAGCAAAACCAAAGTACTATATGAGGTCTGAAGGAGAAATCCAAAGCCCTTTAATGAACTGTCAGAGAACCTAGTAAGGCATCTAAATTGTCATATAAAATTTCTTAAAAACACCAAATTTTACAATATTTTAATTAGTTTAATGATTCCAACAAATACTTAATCTCTATTTAGTGTTTTGTTGTTTCTTACACTTGGAAGCCTGATCATTTAAAATTTCTATAGAAACTTACTTATTTTAACTTCTATTTCTGCTAATATATGCTATCTCAATTAGGAGGTGAACAGCTGGATGAAAAATTGATGCTTGATAGAATTCTGACTTCTAGACAAGTTTAAAATATAAGATTATGGGCTCTTGGCTAGTGAGAGAGTACACCTAACAATGACTGCTAAGAATGCCTTCTGTCTGCCTAAGTACCATAAAGAAAATCCATGGCCTCAGATATATTATAATATACAATAATATAACATATAAGCATGTGAATATTGTGGATAATAAAATAAATGAATGAAAAATCACTTTTCAAAGATACAAGTTTGATCTCAGGATATCATTGAGTGTTGGTGGATTGAGATTTATAACTAAGATATAATGATGGAATGGTATACTTTATTCAAGAAGTATAGAAAAGATGAAGTAAAGGTGGTAGAATAGCATTGAATATTGAGATGTTATATTCATGTGAAATATTCCAGAAACCTAAGGAGGGAAACATAGTGATGAGCATTTCAGTGAGGATCACTGGTGTCAAGGGAGAAATTGAAGTAATAATATCAGTGAAGTTTCCTACCAATCACCTAGACATACTACAAAATTAGATGAGGAGTTTGGGGAACAGACCACAATATGACCTAGAAGCATGATATAGCAGAGGCAGTCAACTTCAACTCTCTAAACATCTGCTGATAGTCTTTGGATCAAAAGCAGAACAGCTGATAATTATTTCCCTTGCCCTAGTGATGCTTCATTCTTTGAAAGTTATGAGAGAAGCTGTTCTCTTGCATCTAATTTTGCCTAAAAAAGAGAAAGTGATGGCAGAAGTTGAAATGACAGGTAATTTGGAGGATGGTGACAATTCTCTCTTAGATCCATAATAATAAAGAGATGAAAACCAGAGGAAGTTGAGTAAAATACCTTAGATTTAAAGAGAGCAAATTTTAAAATGTTCAGGAAAAAGAAAGGAGGTAGGATCCTATAACCTAATTCTAGTGAAAACGTTGTCCTACAAGGAATGAGAAGCCTTCAAGAATAACATTCTTAGGAAAAATAAAAATTATTCCATTGAAGATTTGGGAAATGAGGGGTATTCAAACCATGCAGTCCCAAAAGGGGGCCAATGTGATTCTACAGGAAAGTCATTGATTAGCTCAGATTTTTTAAAATAAGATAGAAATCACAGAAGGTAACAGAAAATTAGATTGGCAAAGAATCTGAAAGAAAACATAAAATAAAAAGCTTTTTTTAAAGAGATATGTTGGTACAAAAAGAAGATTAAAGAAGAGATAGAAACTCTTTTCAAAACAGGTAAGATAGTCACAACAGACACACAAGAGATAACAAAACTACTCAACTTATATTTTGCTTCTATTCTCTTTTACAAGGAGAATGATATTTGAACACATTAGGACAGAGTAAAAATTTTAAAGAAGAGTTAAAGCCTACAAAAAAATGAGATGATAAGAAGAAACAAGTTACTAGGCCCAAACAAACTCAAACCAAAGGTACTAGAAGAATTGCTGAACTGAAAGCAATGATCTTTGAAATATCATGAAGAACAGCAAAACTGTAAAACTTATCTTTAGTGAAATGCTTTGTGAAATTTTAGAAGAGGAAAAAGTGGTCACTAAAAATCCAGCATGGTTTTACAAGAGCACGTCATGAAAGCCTTCCTCCAGTTCCTTTTGAGACTTGATAAGTAGACAGATAGACACAGGAAAATTTATAGAAAGAGTATATGCAAAATCCAGAATTTCACAAAGAGAGTCATGTTATCCTTGGGTACAAAATGGAGAGGTATTGGCTGGATGATAGAGTTAGGGAGAATAAAAATTGATTGAGCAACCAGACAAAAGAAGCAAAATGGCTTAGTGTTGACTGAGATGAAGGTATATAATGGAGTGCTGCAAAGATCTGTGATTGGTCGTGTTTAATATTTTTAATTGTTGATTTAAGTGGACATATTTGTCAAATTTGTCAACAGCAAGAAGCTAGGAATTGATAGGTATCATTTTGATTGATAGGTCCAGAATAAAAAAAAAACACAATTAGAACCAAATAGACAAATCTAATCTAATCAACTCTAATAAGATGCAATTATGTTTTTTAAAGACCTTAACTTCCATTTTTGAATCAAAACCGTATATTGGTTCCAAGATATAAGAGTATTAAGGGCTAGGCATTTAGGATTTTGTTACTTTCCCAGAGTCATATAACTAGGCATTATCTGAGGCTAAATTTGAACCCGGGTGCTCCTGCTCCAGGCCTGGCTCTCTATCCTCTAAACTACCTAGCTGCCCACTAACTATAATTCTAAGTGTCAAATAGATAATTGGCAGATATCAAACTTTAGAAACTTTATAATGATCCCAATTTGATGGTTTTAAGTGTGATGACAGATAACAGTAGAATACTCTGAAAGGTTTACCAACAAAGATTTTGTAGTGTTCTGAAGCACCTACAATTTTAGTGAGAATCTGCTGCACACGGGTTTAGAAAATCTTGCTATTAATTGACAGCCCTCCCATTAAAACACACACACAAACAGATGTCACATGCATCAGATCAGCAAATCTATGAACGAAAAGACTAAATGGCAAAGCTAAAAGTCCATCTCAGCTTGTAATAGATTTTTCCTGAAGTCAGTTAGCACTTACTGACATAAATTTGTGACTATTACTTTCTTCATTCTGTCTCGCTCTGTTACCAGTGTTCAGACAGTATTTCATTTGCTTATAAGTTCCTTTCTAGTTTTTGTTGTTATTCTTAATATATTGAATAAATATATCAAAGTATCTCCTCATCTTCCTATGAATTAGTTATTCAGGATGCTATATTAATCGCCATGTGTCTGTTTCCTCTTCCAGAGTAGTACCATTTAACAGCATTAAACTGAGTTGTTTTAAGACCCTTCTACCTAAACATTCCTAAATTTGCCTTTGCATCTATTTTAAATAACACAACATCATTATGGCTGGTTTCAATAGATTATCAAATGGGTACTTTAGAATGCCAGCTGAGGCCTTGTTTCAAATCTGTTTCATGCAGATTTTCTCTATGGTTTTTTTCCCTGTGAAATAAAATTCTGAATACAGGAAGAAAATAGACATTCACTCCTCATTTACAGTGGCTCAAGGCCAATTTATTCCACAGGAGCTATGCCATAAGAATTCTTGAATAAATACAACTAGATCTGTAAAACAGAAGGATTAAAATTGCCAGAGGAGGAAAAAGAAACTCTACAAACTTGAAAGAATAGAAGTTTGAAATTACTATAATTTGAGGAAGGAGGGGGGAAGCCATGAATGGGGGAGAGGGGGAAGGAAGTCTAGAATACCAAAAGACCTATTCTAAGAACATGGTACATTAGACTCTGGCATAGCCTCCTTAAGGGACTGAATTAAAGCACCATTTCTTGAGACAGTTTAAAGTAGTTTGAAGAAATAGATTGAGTCCCTTCCAGAATAACTCAAACTATGAGGGCTCAAATGAATAACCCCACAGTTGATTTGTTTCTTCTCATTAACTTTTCTTGGGGAAATGGAGAGGAAAAATACAAAGAAATATTAGGTGGTCTGTTCATGAAAATGAAACCAGCAAGAAACTGGGAGATCCAGCCTGGGACCTTTGTTCTTGGTGATCTTGTCCTTTGGAATGTAACCCAGGGAACCTCACTCCTCTCAGACTGGGAGAGTTTACTTTTCAGTTCTATTCTACACTTTCTCTAGCCACTTAAATTGAACTGCTGGGGGTCCTGACTTTCTCAGTCTCAGTATTAATTAAACTCCCTTTGATTAGGACTATGACCCAGCCTTGATCTAATCAGATGTTGTATCCCTGACCATTTGCGAGATTCCTGAAAACTATCTCAGATTAAAGGATTTTGAAGGTGAGGGTGAGTATCCATTCAAAGCCTAGCTATATCCCATACTTGGGTGTTTCTTTTACCAATCAGCATAGTTGTTGTATTATTTATTTTCAAAGAGGACCAATGATATCACAGGGTGGTGTTTTGACTCATAAACTGGATTTAAGTAAGGCAGAATTGCCCAAAATATCAGCCTCACTCTTTTCATTGTCAATTGAAGAACCCAGTGGAAAGTCAAAAGTCAATATGACTGGTGATGGTTCAGAATTCACTGGATGACCTTGACATTTTTTATGTCTCACCAAGCTCTATGCATTACACTTTGCATGCTTTAGCTGCCTTCATGGCCATTGGCACAAAGTGCTCTTATCTATCCATTCTACCACTTTCCAACTGACAGCCTGCACACCAGGGGGAGAGGGGAGTGTCATCCTCAGAAATCTTTTTGCTCCTTTGCCTCTTAAAGGGAGAAATTAAGAAAAACTCTCTTAACACAGCCCTACCCCCTTTTCTTATCTTCATGCTTTCCTACTTTCCCATCTCAACATCTTCCCCTCCTCTGTAAAACTCTTTCATACCTGTTTTAGGTGTGATAATTTATCTGTGTTTCATTTTCCCTTCCCCCTCCTTCCAAAACATTCCTATTACTTAAACCTTAATATTATTTTTTCATATTTTTCCGTCATATTCAACTCACACCTTTGCCTCTGTCTGTGTATGCTCCTTCTAACTACCCAAATAATGATAGTTTTAGCAGTTACAAAAATCACCTTCCTATATAGGTATGTAAACAGTTTAACCTTATTGAATGTCTTTTGATGTCTCTTCCTGGTTTCCCTTTTTTATGCTTCTCTTGAGTCTGTATTTGAAAGTCAAATTTTCCATTTAGCTCTGGTCTTTTCATTAAGAATGTTTGAAAGTACTCTTTTTCATTGAATACTCATTTTTCCCTTAAAGGATTATGCTCATTTTTGCTGGGTAACTGACTTTTGGCTGAAGTTCTAGTTCCTTTTCTCTTTGGAATACTATATCCCATGCTCTTTGATCCATTAATGCAGAAGCTGCTAAATCTTGTGTAATCCTGACTGTAACTCCATAATATATTAGTTTTCTTTTTTGGCTGCTTGCAATATTTTCTCTTTTACCTGGGAATTCTGAAATTTGGCTATAATATTCCTGGGAGTTATCTTTATGGGATCTCTTTCAGGAATTCATCTAAAGATTTTTTTTCAATTTTTTTTACCTTCTGTTTCTGGAATATCAGGGCAGTTTTCCTTGATAATTTCTTGAAAGGTAATATTTAAGCTCTTTTTTATCATTGCTTTCAGTTAGTTCAGCAATTCTTAGGTTCTCTCTCCTGGATTTATTTATTTTATTTTATAGATCAGGTATTTTTTCCAATGAGATATTTCACTTTTTTCACTTTTTTTTATTCTTTTGAGTTTCTTTTATTGTTTCTTTCTGTCTCATGAAGTCATTAGCATCTACTTGTCTGATTCTAATTTTTATGGTGTGATTTTCTTGAGTATGCTTTTGCATTTGGCCAATTCCACTCTGTAAAGAATTCTTTTCCTCAGCAAATTTTTGCATCTCTTTTTCTAGGCCAATTCTGCCTTTTAAGAAGATCTTCTCTGTGCATTTCTGTATATCTTTTTCCATTTGGCCAATTTTGCTTTTTTAAGTTCTCTTCATTGGATTTTTACACCTCTTTTACCAATTAACCTATTATGTTTTTTAAGCTATTAATTTCTTCAGTGTTTTTCACGCCTCCTTTTCCAAGCAATTGATTCTTTTTCATGATTTTCCTGTACCATTTTAATTTCTTTTCATAATTTTTCTTCTACCTCTCCTATTTGATTTTTAAAAACATTTTTGAGCTCCTCCATTAACCCTTGGGGGGCTTGAAATCAATTAATATTTTTCTTTGAGGCTTTGGATGTAGCATTATTGACTTTGTTGTCTTCTTCTGAGTTTGTGCCTTGGTCTTCCCTGTCAACAAAATAACTTTCTATATTGAGTTTCTTTTTCTTGTTGTTGTTGTTTGCTAATTTTCCAGATTTTTTCTTTTCTTTTAACTTAAAAAAACTGTTAAAGTTGGGCTCTGTAACCATAATGAAGGAAACACTATTCCAAGCTTTGAGTTCTTTGTGCAGATGCCTTCAGAGCTGGCTCTGGGGATCTATCTACTTTCAGTTCTTCCAGTGAGGTATAGTATAAGGCAGTGATGGGCAAACTACAGCCCGCGAGCCAGATGTGGCCCCCTGAAATGTTCAGATAGACATTATTCCTAATCTGACAAATACAATGACTAGGAAATATAATAATACAATGAAACTTAGAAAGAGTTGCCTTAGAAACAGATTGACAGATGAACATTTCCTTTCCTTTGGCCCCCACTTTAAGAAGTTTGCCCATCACTGGAATAAGGAGAAGTGTGTTTAATATTCTCCTGGTCTGTGCTCTAATCTGTGAATAACCATAGCACTCTTTTCCCCCTTGGAACTGTGACCAGGGTCTCCTGCTCCTCTGAGGCTACATGTACTAGAATGTGCTGGTGCTCCTCTTCTCCCAGAGATGGCACTCCAGGACTGCTACCTGGATCTACTTATGGGAAACGAGAGTCTTGCACTCAGAGCCAGCAAAGGGACCCTTGTAATCTCTTTTGTAGCAGTTGTCCAACTCCCCTGTCTGTGGCTGAGAGTTGTGGACGCTTTGGCTGCTGTTCTAGCTGTGTCCAATGCATGTTGCTGTGGTGGGGCCTGCTTTGGCATGTTTTGCTCTCCACTTCCACTCCAGTGCAATAGATATTCTTTGCCAGCTTTCTAAGTTGTGAGGGGTTGAAAATTTATTTCATCCTGTCTTTTTGTGGGTTATGCTACATCAAAATTTGTTATGAGATGTTATCATAGTTTTTTAAAGGGTAACTTGGTAGAGATCAATGGTTCTGTAACTTTTCTGCTATCTTGACTCTGCCCCACAAAAGATTTTTTTACTGACAGACCTTTTGTACTCCACTAAATATAGTCATTTTTACTTGCATTTAATAATTTCAGATGATAGGCTTGAAATAAAATCTGAGTTCAAGTTCTAACTCTATTACTTACTAGCTATGACATTGGTCAAATCACATGACTTCTTTGAATCTCAGTTTCCCCATCAGTAAAAATAGGGATAATAATATATATATATATACTACTTATCTCACAGGATTGTTAGAAAACAAATAGTGTAAGATTTTATCTGCCTGGAGAACTTTAGGTAAGGGTGCACCCTTCATCTATGTAATATCTAAGGCTGTTATATTAAGTTAAATAATGTGGCCAGGAACACTGAGTATTAGAGGTAAGACTTGTAGCTAGCTCTTTTCATCTCCAAGTCCAGAAGATTATCCATCATGCCATACTTTCTCTACACAAAGTTATTGTGAGGAACAAACAAAACAGTGCAAATAAATTCTCCCCACTATTATGTAAACTGGTTCTAAAATTATTAGTTATATCAATAAGGCAAAATAGAAAAATGAGAAGAAATATAATTATCCCTGAATGAAGAGAAAATTATGTTCAACTTATAAAACTCAAGAGAATCAGCAAAGAAACAAGATGATAGTTTCAGGAGGATTAAAAATAAATACACAGAAGTCATATGTTTTTCAATACAGGATTAAGAAAAACCAGGAGAAAATTATGGAAAAAGAAAATTCTTTTCAACATAACTACAAAATACACAAAATTTGTGATAGATATGCACATGTGAGGCACTTTTTAATGAATTTGATGATCTGAATCAAATTAAAGGGTGGCTTCAACTGTGGCTGAAAAATTCACTACTTTGTAGGCAACCTGATATGAAACACTCTAAATGTGGTTGACCTAAACTTCAGGCAGCAGGCATAGAATCCATCACTGGGTCTCCACACAGTCTCAGATTGGTAGTTACCACCAGTACTTCACTATGTTGGCATTGACTTTAATAACGCAGGATTATTTCCACAACAGAATGAGGTATCAGAGGAGTATTATAGTAGAGTGATGTAAGGGTTAAATGGTAGGAGTTCAACAAAAATGAGGAGAGCAGTTTGATAAAACACTTAGTTTAATTTGAGAAGAAATACAGACAGAAAATAGAAAGAAGGGAAGAGAGATTATTATTCTAATACCTTATGACCATACCTAAATTCCTAATCCTAACTAAAATTTCTAAAAAACCTTACTCTGTCTTCAAGGACAGGTTCTTCTTCCTGGCCAGGCCAGGCCTAATCTAACTACTCTACCTAGAAATTTATTCACTAACTACCTACTTATACTAATAAATAAACATTCATCACCTATTAACTCCTCAAATTCATTTCTCTATCCCAACTGTCAGTAGTCAAAACTGTCAGTAGTGGCCCTTGACTGAGAGAGACCGAGACCAACCTCCTACTCCCTCCAAACCCAGAGGTAAAAGCCCCCAAACTCTCAACAGTCTCTTTCTTTAACCTCCTCATCTCCTGGCTAATGGAATTTTCAACTCTCCCACACAGACTCCTGTCAGCTCTCCTGCTCTTACTTAGAAATCTCTCTGTTCCTGCCTCTTAAAGAGACAGAGAGAGAGAAATTGAGAAAATCCCTTTAACAGTAAGTTTACATTATTATTTCTACCATGTATAATGATTGATTAGTTTGGGACTACTACTGAATGATTCTAAAAATATTAAGATATTGCCTTATTCTCCTTTGCTCATTTGCTCTGTGCACAGTGCCCAGATTCATTTCCCTAGAATATCACAACTTTTCCTTAATGCAAAAATGATAAGGCTCCCTACTTTCAATCAAATCACACTCAAATTCTTTCACTCAGCATTTGAAGCCCTCTATCAGCAAGCCTTAACTTGCCTATCTAGTTTTTTCTTTCACTATTGCCCAGTACTATCCTACCACTTCAAGTTAATAATAGGTCCCATATAGTGCCTTTCTAATACTTCTGATGGGAGGGCTTGCTAAGTCTTTTTCAGAGCTGCTTTCCTCCTTTGGTTCATCTGCCACCCAGATCTCATCTATGACTCTAAGAAGTTATAGAATGTATAGTGACAACATCTTAATAAACCATCTCCACAGGCCAGATAAGCCAAGTTTAAAGAACCAAGAGATCTCAAATCTATTGGTGAGTTAAGAGAATATCTACCCCAGGCATGTGAAGACTTCACCCATCAAAAGGGGTAAATGAAAATAATTTGTTCCAACAGGGCAAATGAACATGGTGAAAACAAGAGATATATAAGCTTAGACATGGAAGAAGCCAAGTCATCCTCTGCATCCTGAGTCATCACCAGCTTTCTCAACTTTTGTCTTACTATTGGACTTTGATGACTGGGAGAAAAAGTGAAGGTAATGATATAGTGTAACTCTGCCTCACTTGAATACAATTTACGCACAAGTAAAAAGACATCACTTAGGGATGTCATTTTTGGTCCTCTTCTAGTACAAAGGGCAGCAACCAACATACCAACAATAACAGAAGCACAAAATATTAAAGTCAGGATGGAGAACTGAATTTGTAATCAGGAAGACTCTTCAAAACCTAGTTCAGACATTTACTACTACTAATACTACAAATCATAATAATATCTTGTATTTATATATCACTTTAAGATTTGCATGGTACTTTGCATACACAACCTCAATCTACACAATAAGCCTAGAAGATAATTCTATTATCTCTTCTTTCCAGAGGAGGAAACTGAGGCTGAGAGAGGTTTTACAAAGAAGAGGAATAAGGGCCCAGTTTAGAGAAAGTGACTTGCTCTTACAACTAGTAAATAGCAAAGCTAGTATATGAACAAAAGATTCCTAATTCAGGTCAGGTAGGCGACGCAGTGAATAGAGTGTCAAGCATAGATTCAGGAAGACTTCCTGAGTTCAAATCTGCTGGTCGGATGACAGTGGGCCAATCACTTAATGCTGTTTGCTTCAGGTACCTCATCTATAAAATGAACTGGAAAAGAAAGTGACAAACAACTCCAGTATCACTGCCAAAAAAACAAAAAACAAAAACAAATGTGGTCATGAAGAGTCAAGCTTGACTGAAAACAAATGAACAACAATATTTCTAATTCAAGGTCCAGCAAACTCTCCTTTATCCCCTGCTACCTTCCTGATTAATATATTCCCCTCTGTCTGAAATGCCTTTCCCCTTTTCTTCACTAATTAAGATCTTATTTATTTATTTTTATCCCCAGGGCTTAACACAATGCCTAGTTCATAATAGATATTTAAATACTTATTGATAGACTATCTTATCCTTGCTCAAGATATCCTTTCAAGCATATCCTTTCAAGTAACCTACGTAATCTTACTCTATAATAGTACTAATTTTGAATAGTATGATCTTGTTATTTGTTGAACATTCCTAAGGTACACTTGTCTTTACCCTTTGACCACTGACAATTCAGAATCCACAGAAGACCTTATATTTACCTCTCTAGTATACTTATGGTGTAATATTATGTAATTATATGTTTCAAGAGTCATAGAAACACATGAAAGTGTATGGATGGTTAGCAATCAGCCCTATATTAGGGACTATACACATTCATGCCAATGAGAATTTATAGCCATCGAAAAATTAAGGTTTTATTATCAACTTGTATATCTTGTTCCTTCTGATGGACTAGAAGCTCCATGAAGGTGGAGTCCTTTCTTTTCTAAATGTTACATTTCTCTGAGTTTGGCATGGTGTTCTAGTTGGTGATGCAGTAGATAGAATTACAGTTAAGAAATCTCACTTTCTTCATTTCAAATCTGGCCTCAGACACTTACTATCTGTGTGACCCTGGGAAAACCACTCAACCTCATTTGCCTCAGTTTCTAATTTGTAAAAGGAACTGGAGAAGGAAATGGCAAACTACTCCAGTATCTTTGCCAATAAAACCCCAAATGGAATCACAAAGAGTTGGACACTACTGACAATGACTGGCCAACAATAAAAGGTTCCACATCCTACCCAAATTAATTTACCTATTTAGTGCTATACCTATCAAACTACCAAAAAACTTTTTTACCGAATTAGAAAAAACTATAACAAAATTCATTTTGAAGAACAAAAGACCAAGAATATCAATGGAATTAATGAAAAAAAGTATGAAGGAAGGTGGCCTAGCAGTACAAGATCTTAAACTGTACTATAAAGCAGCAGTCATCAAAACAATATGGTGCTGGCAAAGAGACAGAAGGGAGGATCAGTGGAATAGAGTAGGGGTAAGCAATCTCAGCAATACAGTTTTTGATAAACCCAAAAAACCCAGCTTTTGGGACAAAAACACACTGTTTGACAAAAACTGCTCAGAAAATTGGAAAACAATATGGGAGATATTGGGCTTAGATCAATATCTCACACCCTATACCAAGATAAACTAAGAATGGATAAATGACTTGAATATAAAGAAGGAAATGATAGGTAAATTGGGTGAGCACAGAATAGTATACTTGTCAGATATATGGGAAGGGAAAGATTTTAAAGCCAAGTAAGAGTTAGGAAAAAAAATCACAAAATGTAAAATAAATAATTCTGACTACATTAACCTAAAAAGGGTTTGTACAGACAAAACCAATGCTACCAAAATTAGAAGGGAAGCAACAAATTGGGAAAAAATCTTTATAACAAAAAACTCAGACAAAGGTCTAATTACTCAAATATATAAGGAGCTAAATCAATTGTACAAAAAAATCAAGCCATCCCCCAATCGATAAATGGGCAAGGGACATGAATAGGCAATTTTCAGATAAAGAAATCAAAACTATCAATAAGCACATGGGAAAGTGTCCTAAACCTCTAATAATTAGAGAAATGCAAATCAAAACAACTCCGAGGTATCACCTCACACCTAGTACATTGGCTAAAATGACAACAGGGGAGAGTAATGAATGTTGGAGGGGATGTGGCAAAATTGGGTCATTAATGCATTGCTGGTGGAGTTGTGAATTGATCCAACTATTCTAGATGGCAATTTGGAACTATGCTCAAAGGGCTTTAAAAGACTATCTGACTTTTGATCCAGCCATAGCACTGCTTGGATTATACCCCAAAGAAATAATAAGGAAAAAGACTTGTACAAAAATATTTATAATCACGCTCTTTGTGGTTGCAAAAAATTGGAAAATGAGAGAATGTCCTTCAATTGGGGAATGGCTGAACAAATTGTGGTATCTGTTGGTGATGGAATACTATTGTGCTCAAAGGAATAAAGAACTGGAGGAATTCTATGTGAACTGGAATGACCTCCAGGAATTGATAAAGAGTGAAAGGAGCAAATCCAGGAGAACACTATACACAGAGACTGATACACTGTGGTACAATCAAACATAACAGACTTCTCTACTAGCAGCAATGCAAGGATCCAGAGCAAGGATGAGGGACTTATGAGAAAGAAAACTAGCCACATTCAGAGGAAGAACTGTGGGAATAGAAACACAGAAGAAAAACAACTGCTTGAACACATGGGCTGATGGGGATATTATTGGGGATGTAGACACTAAATGATAACTCTAGTCCAACTATCAATAATATGGAATTAGGTCTTGATACATGTAAAACCCAGTGGAATTATGTGTCAGCTAAGGGGGGTAAGGGAAGTTTGGGGAGAAGGAAAGAACATAAAATATGTAACTATGGGAAAATATTCAAAATTTAAATTTAAAAATTTATAAATAATTTAAGGGGCAAAAACAAATAATAATAACAGGTTCCAGATGTAGCTAGCCTTGGATGAAAAAAGATCACTCTTACTGTGAACCGGACTGAGCCATTATGAATATGGGAGCAGAACTCTTCTCCTACAAATGCATATCCTCCATCCAAGGTCTCTGTTTTCCCCTAGGCTTTAGTCTATGTTCCTTCTTTCCTTCCAAAAGATGGCAAGAAAAGAGATATATAAGAACTTAAAGAAAAGGGTGGTGGTGAAATCAATATGTATTTTTTCTTAATCAGTAATTTCAACTTTTCAACAGGGAGGCACTACTTTGAGCTCTATTCACATTAAGATATATGAGAATAATGCAAATTTGCTCAGGACCCTGGGGTTTTGTCAAATTGTGCTTGTGTGTGTGTTTGCCAAAGAAAGAGAAATATTGGCTTTTAAGTAGGTATTTAGAAAATTAGATTTTTTTTCCTCTGGGGTGCAGGAAAAATGGGCAGAAAAGGATACAAAGGGTATCTAGTATGATAAAATGTCAAAGCTGGAAGGCATCTGAGAGATCATGAAGCACGGCCCTCATTTCACAGATAATGTAAACGATGCCTGGGGAGGTACATTTTCAGAGAAGCACTGCTATGTAATCTTACTTTAAGATAAAGAAAGGAGATAGATTTTCATCCACCAATAAGTCAAAGCCAGATAGATACATTCCAGCAATTTGTGCTAATACAACTGCACATATGATCTAAGAACAGGATATCATATGGTCAACATTACATTAACCTCCTTTGCCAGCTGACCAGCCAGATCCCTTCTGACTTTCTTTCCCCTTGTGCTGACCTTAAACTACTTTTAGAGATAATGTACTCTTTAGGCATTGTTTTATTTTAAATTATGTAAAGGGAAAGTATCTTGTTACTGTAAGTCACCTATCCATAAATCAACAACTAATTATCAGGATAGGTGGTATATAAAACACTGTCCTAGGAGTTGCGTTATGTAGGACATATAATTTACATGAGATGTGGTTCCCTATCCCAAAGGAATTCACGGTCTAATGGGAAATAAGCCAACAGCAGGAAAAGCTGATTTATACAACATTAAATGACAAGCTAATGCAAACTCAAATGGCAGAAAGTCTAGAATATAGGAGGTAATAGTTAATCAATAAGCATTTATTAAATATCAACTATATGTGCTAGGTGCTAGGGAAATAAAGACAAAAATGAAGCAGTTTCTGCCCTAAAAAAGCATATGTTCTACTGAAGAAGACTAAATTGTATAAGTATATACAAGAGAAATATAAGGTAAATTTGCGGAATAGGGCACTAGCAATTTGGGGGATCACAAATGGTTCTGAGGGAGATAAGAAATTCTAGGAGACAGAAATGAAGCAATGCATCTTGGGAATGAACAACCGTAAGTGCAAAGGCACGGGAATGGAAAATGTAGTGTCATGTGTGAAAAAGAGGTTGGATAGCAAGGCCACTTTGGCTGGACCACAGAATATGAAAAGGGGAATCATGTATTATTATAATTGAAAAAGTAGGTTTAGAACAGGATGGGAAGGGATTTTAATGGCAAATCAAAAAAAGACATATTTTTTGTATTAGAGGCAATAGAAAACCACTCAAATTTATTAAGCAGTGGAAGGGAGAGAGGGAGAGGGGGAAATTAGCATTATTAAATTCCTACTATGTCAGAGGGTGTTTGGGTGTTTGAGGAAGACTAGAAACTTCCCCTGGTATGAGGGCTTACTGACCCCTATTTCAGGGCTGCTTATCCACCTTTGGTATCCACCTAGCATTCAGCTCTCATCTGTGGCTCCAAGAAGCTGTAACATGTACAGTGGCCACACCTCAATAAACCATCTCAGCAGATGGGCTAAATCACATTGAGGGTAACTGATGGGCTATAAACCCATCAATGAGTTAGGGGGGTGTCTGTCCCAAACATGTAAAGATTTCCCCTGGCAGAATTGGTGATGAAAACAATTCATTCCAATGACCCTGAAGGAGGCTGAAGTAGATGTTTTGAAGCACTTATCGAGTTTGGTTGGACATTGAAAAAGCCAAGGTCATCCACTGTAGCCCAAGCCATCACCTGGTATGACTTTTGTCTTGCCACTGGATTTGAGAGAGGAAAGGAGAGGAGAGGAGAGAAGGAAATTTTTATTCCTTTCTGGATTCCACATTTTAGAAAGGATATTGACATTGACAAGATGGAAAGTGTCCAGATGAAGTAAATCAGAAGGTTGAAAGTTAGTGAAACTTTGAGAAATATTTGAAGGATATTGAGTTTGTGAAAGAGAAGGCTGGGCAGGGGTAATGGAGAGGTTATAATAGATGCCGCCTATGTGAAGGAGGGACTAGGTTTCTGCTTGGCCCTAGAGGGCAATATTAGGAGCAGTGAAGCTTCAGAGGTAGATTTCTACTTAATCCAAAGAAAAAGTAATTCCTTA
Organism: Gracilinanus agilis; assembly: GCF_016433145.1. Taxonomy (NCBI): domain Eukaryota; kingdom Metazoa; phylum Chordata; class Mammalia; order Didelphimorphia; family Didelphidae; genus Gracilinanus; species Gracilinanus agilis. The sequence goes on along the minus strand of NC_058131.1, from coordinate 195,476,102 downwards.
ACAATTAGAGCTAGCCAAAAGATGAATGAGATAATGTTTTGTTTTGTTTTGTTTTGTTTTCACTTGAGGTCTTTAAGCAAGAGATATTGTTGGCAATATCATAGGTGATTCTGAACCAACTATATATTGACTTTTGAGGATTTTTTCCAAGACTGTGAGATTCTGTAACTCTTCCAGTTCTGAACAAAATTCCAAATTAATAGAGAAATAAGGAAGGTATATACCAGAAAGATTTCTTATAATCTATACCATCTTATCTCACATTTTCTAATATGTTCCCTGAAAATTGTTTTAGAGATACTATACTTGTTCAACTGAATGATAGTCTTGTACTTGACTTTTCAGAGCCTTCTATGTTCTGATCTCTCTCTGCCAATTTCCTCCTGTTCCCAAACATGCACTCACTGTCCCCTAAGCATATTGTTCTCCTTTCTTTATTTTCAAGTTATTTAGGAAATTATAAGTAGATGAGTTTGGTTAAAGCACAAGGCAAATGATGAGGAGTACAGCAAGATCACTAAAATTAATTTAGGTTGGAGCAGAGCACAGAAAATCTTTAATTGGTTGACAGGAAACCACATATTTGTAAGGGAATTTGATCCTTAAACCTCTGTGAGAAAGCTAGATCTGTTTAGGGATAAGACAAAGGAGATAGCAATCAGAAAAGGATGAGGTAGTACATTTCTACCATTGGTGTTCCATTTAGAGTATATAATCCCTATGGCCTTCCCAAAGTCCTACTCTGATACTCTATTCTGAAATTCCTTGATGAAACCTCATGTGGGACAAAACTGGCAAATAGTTTTGATTTATTGGGTATAAACTAAAGATTGATCCAGTCCATGTGAGTACAGAGCTTGGGACTTTGTGTCAAGGATTCCATTAGCAGCATACAAGGCATATAACAGAGAGGTATATGATGGCCAGTGGTACTTGCCACTATCATGGAAAATACAGTGTAGAGTCTAAATGGAATAAGTATTCTTTATCAATAAGATCTCCAAATGTTCCTGGTTTGTTTGAGCCACAGAATATTGTAAATTATATCTATTATCATTCAAAGAATGTTCAATATCACTAATAACACAAATAAAATCAAGTGGATAAAGAATGCCTGTAGTTTATACCACAATATGCAGTTGAATGAATGACGCATAGAAATGGTTTGTTAAAATCATGGACAGATAATTCTGAATGAACAATGAACTGGGTCCAGAATAAAAAAAACTAAAGAAGTGAAACAGATTGTATTTGAGGAAATTTCTGTGTTTTCAATAATCCACAGCTCTTCTCTAAAAGATAAGAGTTCTTTTTTAAACGATATCCTTCACAGTGATGCTATATGGCTGCAAGTCATAGACTACATAGAATTCCGAAGAATTTAAATATCAGAGAACATAAAAGATAATGGAGAAATGCATAATGAACATTAGTAGGTTGCAACATAGTAATTAGAAACAGCAAAATGATTGTCATCAAGAAAAAGTTTGGTGAAAAAGGAGGTAGTCCGTTGAAATGTAGCCTGTGTGCTTTATAGCATTCAGAAAATGTCAAGAGATGTAGAAAAAAATCCTCCAGGACATTGAAGGGACCTTTCTTGGGAATTTGTAAGGGAACATGGTCAAGAATCACACATAATGAAAAGTCATGGACAAGTTGTAATCTGTACCATTAGAAAGAGTAACCATAAAGATGGAATCATGTTTGTCTAAATATACCAAAAGTCTACTAAAAAATGATCAAAGTTGAGGTAAACTTGGAACACATGCTAATAGACCACACACCATGTAGAAAATAAAACTATCCCAAATATATCAGGATCTCAGAGTGGAAAGGGACCTCTGAGTCTTTCTAGTTCAAACTGAACCTGAACAAGAAACCCATTCAATGACACCATAGAATATAGTTCATATGAGTCTAGTAACTTGAACTTATAACTAAGTATCTTTGTCCCACTTCCCTACTTATCAAGGATAATAACTCTCTATTATCCACTTTGGTTCCATACTTTCTAGTCTTACAAACATTTTCCTTCTTTGATTCTTCTCTTTTCCTTACTATATACTTTTTTTTAAACCCTTGTACTTCGGTGTATTGTCTCATAGGTGGAAGATTGGTAAGGGTGGGAAATGGGGGTCAAGTGACTTGCCCAGGGTCACACAGCTGGGAAGTGGCTGAGGCCGTGTTTGAACCTAGGACCTCCTGTCTCTAGGCCTGACTCTCACTCCGCTGAGCTACCCAGCTGCCCCCATTACTATATACTTTTTGAAGTTTTTTTTATCTTTAGGTTTTCTTGCTGGTTCAACTCAATCTGAACCTTTGCATTCCTGATATTATTCTTATAAAACTTTCATTTTTATATGCAATTACTTTTAATTGCACCCATCATGTATATTTTTTTAAATCTAAGTTAGTGAGTTTCTTATGCATCCACATTATTCTCTTTAAATAATTCCTGCTTTTCACTGTTATTAAAAGCATTTTTCTTTGAGTTCTGAGAGTGTCATTTTTAAGAGCTTTGCATCATTCTTGGGCTTACATCTCCTATTGAATTTTAGTCCCTGGATTCCTACTTATCTTTCTTGGAACACATAAATCTTTATTACTATAATCTCAGGTACCTGCCTGACTATGCTTGCCTGGCTTGCCTTTCTTTTTTCTATTACAAATTCTAAAATGGAATGATCAGTTGCCCCTTTCCAAAGGTTCTTATTATTTTCAACCAAACCATGATCCACCATCTCATTGTTGATGAGAGTAAATGGACAGGTTACCTACCCCTGACTACTAAGGCTGTAGCTGAAGGATGAAAGATGAGAGGTCACAACTTAATTACAATGAAAATTTACCTACTATGTGCAAGGCACTGTATTGGGCACTAGGGATTCAAAAATTTTAAAGTTATTTTTCACCTCAAGAAGCATATATTTTACTGGGGAGTAAATATTTAAATACATGAGTAAATACCAGATGATCACTCACAACTATGTACCCCGGACAGCTTTCTTGTTTGAGGTGACATCTGAACTGAGCTTTAAGGAAAGTTAAGGATCCTAAGGGATATAGGTGAGTAAAGAGTGCATTCCAGGTATAGTAATGCCTATGCAAAGGCATGGAGATAGGAAAAGAGATTGCCAAATTTGAAGAGCAGCAAGTAGAACAGTCTGGTCACGGGATTAATGTGAAATAAGTGTAGAAAGACAAAGCAGCCAGAATGGCTTTAGATGCCAAGCTGAGGAGTTGATATTTTATTCTAGAAATAATAGAGAACCAGTAAAGATTTTTGAAGGGGCAGTGACAGAGCTATATGAAAGATGGATCGAAAAGATACATACTGGGGAAGGGGAGCAACTAGGTGGCTCAGTGGATTGAGAGCTGGGTTTTCGGACAGGGGGTCCTGGATTCAAATCTGTCTTCAGACACTTCCTAGCTACGTAATCCTGGGCAAGTTACTTGCCTTGCATTGCATAACTCTTAACATGGAACCAATATACAGTATTTGAAAACAGAAGGTAAAGGTTTTAAGAGAAGAAAAGGGGACAAAGGAGAAAGAAAGGAAATCAATTCAGAATCTATTTAAATGGGCCAGATGAGCCCTAAATTAAGGAGGTTGCCATCTGAGTGAAAAGAAAAGGAAGGATGGAAGAGATACTGTGGGGTAGAATTGAATTGTTTTTTTTCACTTTTACAATTCCTATACTCTTGGTTTAAGTTTGTATTCTATATTAAAGATTTTCCATTTCAGATCTCTCATAAGATTCTCTGATTTAAAAACCCCAAGATGCCCCAATGATGAGTCATCAGTCCTGGTAGATGTCTTTCATCAGAGGATTTAGTCATTAGCAAAAGCTTTGTTTTCCATACTAAAAAATAATAATAATAATAATTTTTTAAAAAATTTTCCTGTTAACTAAATCATTCATTCACCTTCCACATTATCTCTGTTCCATAGTGTGAAATAGAGAAATTGCTAGAACTGAAGTCAAGAAGAAGTATGTTCAAGTCTCACCTTAGCATTTGCTAGCAATGTGACCATGGGCAATTAATTTAACCTTCAGATCATCAGTTTCCTCATCTGTAGAATGGAGATAATAATACCTACTGAACTGAGCTGTGGAAAAGATAGAATAAGATTCTGTATCTAAAGAGCCTTGCAAACCCTATAGTACCCTAAATGCAAATACCCTGTATTTAGATACAGCCAAGACCCAACAGTTGCAAAAAGAAAGATCTGGGCTTCAATTCACCTTTTGAAGTTTTCTGCAAATTGCTTCTCTAAATCTTCCTAGATAAAAAAGAACACGTTCTAATTACATCCAGAGATTAAAGAGTTATGAATCAAAAACTTCTGGTGCCAAATGGAAAAAACAACTTTAAAAAAAACTAATTAGCTGTACATGCAGTATCTTGTATCTTATTTGACATTCCTTTTTTGTTGGTTTTATCCCCCTCACTGAAATCACTTGTCTTCATGCTTTTCCAATAAAATGCAAAATTATTCTGATATTTTTTCTCTGGCTTCCAAGGTCCTCTATTATCTACTGCTAGGCTTCTTACATTTCTTTATTTCTTTCTCATCTCATATTCAAAAGATCATTGAGCTATAAAAGTTACAGTTGGAAGGGACTTTCATGTTAATCCTATCCAAACCTCTCTTCCAAAAGATAGGAAACCTCTAGAGCAGGGGTCGGCAACATATGGTTCTCGAGCCATATCTGGCTCTTTTGAGGGCCAGATATGGCTCTTTCTGCAGGAGCCATAAAGTCAATTTTTTTTTCAGGTTCTGTTACAGGAGCGCACACTGTGAGCACTGTACAGCTCTCATGAAATTACATTTTAAAAAATGTGGCGTTTATGGCTCTCCCGGCCAAAAAGGTTGCCGACCCCTACTCTAGAGCTTAGCACTATGCCAGGCACATAGTAGATGCTGAAAAAGAAATTATTGATTGTTTGATCTAAACCTTAATCAACATCACACAGGAAGTGAAGGAAGCTGGACTCAAACCTAAGTCTTTGAACTTCCAATTGAGTATTTTTTTCCACTACTGTTATTGTTTAAGTCACTTCCAGTCATGGTCAACTCTTTGTGACATCTTTCTTGTGGTTTTCTTGGCAAAGGTACTGGAGTGGTTTGCCGTTTTCTTTTTCAGGTAATTTTACAGATGAGGAAACTAAGACAAGTACAGTTAAGTGATTTGCCCAGGGTCATACAGCTAGTAAATATTTGAGGCCAGATTTGAACTAAGATCATCCTAACCATGGGCCTAGCATTCTATCTTTTCCACCCTTATTTTACAAATATGGAAGCCAAGGAACAGAGTGGAGTTTGTGATATGAACTTTGTGAGTGGTAAATATGCTCCCATTATCATTTTACTTCAGCACAAAATACAAAATTACTTCTCTTGATGACTTAACATGTTTACAAAAAAAATCATTCTTTTTCCTAATAAACAAGTCCTCAATGAGTGCCAAGAGCAACTGAGTTCTAATGACCATTAATGGTTCAGTGGCTATGGAATCCACATCTCCAGCTCTCTGGGAGGGAGGAGAGGAAGGGAAATCTCATCTGGTTCTGGCTCTCTAATGACTAGCTCTAGTCGGAGAGACATAGGAGCACTTTGGAGTAGTGAACTGAGAAAAGGGCCCAGAGGCCAGTGATACCCAGGTTCAAGTCCCCCTTCTGACATATTACTACCTGGATGATCCTAGGCAAGTTGCTTACCCCCTCAATGCTCTCTAGGCAAGTCTCTAAGGCTATAAATTGCAAAGAAGATGCAGACTTGCTTTAGTCAATGGAATTTCCCTATTATCAGCAATACAAGGTTCCAAGATAACCCAAGGGACTCATGAGGAAAATGCTAACCACAACCATAGAAGGAACTACTGGAGTCTGAATGCAGACCAAAAATATGCCATTTTTTACTTTATTTCCTTGCTGAGCTTTTTCTCGTGTGTGAGATATATGTCTTCCTTTACAGCATAAGGAATTTAGAATTATGTATTGCATGACAGCCCTGGTATAGCCTATCTCAGACTAGTTACTGTCTCAGAGTAACTGAGGGCAGAGAGGAAGAGGGAAAGAATCTGGATCACAAAATGTAAGATAGCAATTGTTAAAAAATGTTTCTACATGATATTGAACAAAACACATTCTAACCATAAAGTACTTTATTAATTAAATAAATGTAATTTTTTTAAAGTTAATGGAATTTCCTTGCCTAGGTTTCCTATAACAATGGAAATCATCGGTCCAGTTCCTATCTTGTATCTAGATCTATGTCTAGCTTTAGCTATAGCTATGAGAAGTGGCATGATTAAGCAGGAAGAAGATAGGAAGATCAGAGTCAGGATGGAGGGAGTTCGTGTACTACTTCTGCAGTCTACCAGCAATTTGACCCTGATCATAATATTTAACCTCTAAATTCTTTATTCAATTCTCCAAGACAATAAGTTGCAGAGTAGACATGGGCCTGCAAAGCACCTTTCTAGCAAAAATAGCTATCAAGGCCACAGCAAAGTTAATCTGAAGACATTCACCATTCACTTGGGAGCATTTAGGTCAATGCTAGAATCCCTTCCCCTACTTAGTTATTAACCATTCAAACAAATTTACATGTGCTCCATATCTATTTTGGGGACTCCAGTGGCATAATGATTCTTGTATGGAGCCTTGTTTTATTTCCCCCTGCAAGCTGAATTTGGAGGGAATGAAGAGGAAGAGTTCAGTCATGTGATTTCATTATTGTGAGAAATCCCTTTGGAGAAATTCCCTTCACTGATATAGATCAGCAATCTTTCTGTAATTAATTCATAGAGTTGCCTAAGGTACTGAGGGGTTGGATTAATTATCCATGGTGACATATCAAGCTATCAGATACTGAACTTCAGCCCAAGACTTTTTGAATTCTTATATCCATTACAATATGCTGCTTTTCTTTGAAAATTGGAATATTGAATAATAATTTTAACAGTAATCATCATAATTTATATAGTGTTTTAAAGTTTGCAAAGTGCTTCATATATTATGTTATCTCATTGGATTCTTACAACAACCTTTGAAGACAGATGGTACTCTTATTCCCATTTAAGACATGAAGAAACTGGGATTGATAGTGGTTAAGTGACTTGTCTGGGATCACACAGCTAGTAAGAGCCTTTGGCAGAATTCAAACACATCTTTCTGACTCTAAATCCATCACTCCATCTATTGAACCACTAGAGCAGAGGTTCCCAAACTTTTTTGGCCTACAACCCCCTTTCCAGAAAGAATATTACTTATCACCACCTGTCACATACTATCATCACCCCTTTACAGTTATTCACAGCCCCTAAATGCACCTGCAGCCATCACCTCTCCCTGGGTCACTGCAGCACGCATTAGGGGGTGGTGGCACCCACTTTGGGAATCACTGCACTAGAGGAATGACTATTTGTTTTCTTTCCCCTATTTCCATCTATTATGTCAAACTTAAAGTCAGGAGAGACCTAGGTTTGCATTTGGCCTCTGGCACTTATAATTTGTGTGACTTTGGGTAAATCTAAATTTTCACAACCTCTGTTTCCTCATCTCTAAACTGGGGATAACAATACCATATAGTACCTATGACATAGGGCTATTGTGAAAATCAAAAGCAATGAAGTGTGTAAGGCAGTTAAACTTAAAATACCATCTGAATGTCAGCTGTTATTATTATTTTCCCACTCTATTAGAAAGATAATATAGTACAGTCATTAGAGTTCTAGGCTTGGAATCATAAAGATATGATTTTAAGTCACATCAAGTTACAGGTCACAACCTCTGTATGTCTAAGAGGTAGCTAGATTGCTCAGTCAAGAGAAGGTTGGACCTGGCTGGAGTCATAAAGACCTGAGTTTAAATCTGGCCTAAGATACTTCCTAACTGTGTGACCCTGTGCAAATCACTTAACCTCTGATTGCCTGACCAAAAAATCTACTAGACCCACAGAAGAAGGAAATAGCAAACCACTCCAGTATCCTCACCAAGAAAACACCCTGGATACCTATGGTTCATGGAGTCACATTGGACACAGTTGAACAATAAAAGGTATATATTAACTTCATGATCCTGAACAAGTCACTAAACCTCTAAGATTCAGTTTCTTCATCTGTAAAATGAGGACATTGATAACTGCCTTCTCACAGGATTTTTGCAAGGACCAAATGATATGTCTACATAAAGAACTTCACAAGCCTTAGAGTACTACTTAAATGTGGCCAATTATTATTCATATTTAAGACTTACCTCAAAGCCATCTCTTTCATGAAGTCTTCTACTTTTCCAGCAGGCTGGATAACAAGAGATCATACCTGCTAACTATCTTATACAATGAACTCATCCCATGGGTTCTGAAGTTTGCCAGATCCATATATAATTTCCAGCCCTAAACTTTCTCCTGCTCTCTATCACCCATCTCAAACTGCCCTTTAGACTCTTGCAGTGGATGTTCCTTAGGCATCTTGAATTTAACATTTGTAAAACAAAACTTTTTACCTTTTTCCCCAAACCCTTTCCTCTTTCAAATCTCCTTAATATTGCCATAGATGCCATGATATCTAATTCAGGTTTTCTACTATGGTGTCATCCTTGATTCTTCATTTTCCCTTCCTCCACATACACAATCACTTGCCAAATCTTGTCAATTTGACTTCAAAACATGTCTGACCTATGATTCTTTTTCTTCATTCAAACAGCTGCCACCACCCTAGTTCAGACCCTCATCATAGGTCTCCAAGATTATTGCAATAGCCTTCTTAATGGTCTCCGCTGCCTCAAGTTTCTCTCTACTGCAATCCTTCCACACAAATGCCAAAAGGATTTTCCTAAGACATAGACCTAACCATGACATACCTCCTTCTGACTGCTTCAGATAAAAACTCCACTGGGTCCCAATTACTAGTCTGATCAAATATATAATCCTTTGAGCATTTAAAGCTCCTCCCAAGCTAGTTTCCCCTTCCCTTTACAGTCTTTTCTTTTAACATTCAGTAATGTTTTGTTTTTTCCCAATTACATGTGAAAATAATTTTTCAACATTTGTTTTTTAATATTTTAGTTCTACATTCAATCCCTCTCTCCTCCTCTCTGAGAAGGTAAGCAATTTGATTTTGGTTAAACATATGCTATAATACAGAGTATCTTTTCGTATTTGTCATGTTGTGGAAAAAAAACAATAAAAACCCGAATAAGTGAGAAATTATGTGCTTTGATCTATATTCAGACTCCTTCAAATCTTTCTGAAGGTAGATAGCATTTTTCATCATAATTCCTTTGAGACTGTCTCCATTCATTTTATTGCTGAGAATAGCTAAATCATTTGTAGTTGTTCATCATACAGTACTACTGTTACTGTCTCCAATATTCTCCTGATTTTGCTTACTTCACTCTGCATCAGTTATGTCTTTCCAGATTTTTTTGAAATCCTCCTGCTCATTTTTTTCTGTTCAGGGACAATACCTACTTAGACAAAAATATTTATAGCAACCCTATTTCTGGTGGCAAAGAATTGGAAACTGAGGGAATGTCCATCAACTGGGGCATGGCTAAACAAATTGTGGTATAGAAATGCAATTGTAATGTAATACTATTGAACCATAAGAAGCAACAAGCAGGAGGATTTCAGAAAAACCTAGAAAGACTTATATGAAATGATGTAATGTGAAGTGAGCAGAACCAGGAGAACATGATAAACAGTAGCAGAAATTTTATATGATGATCAACCATGAATGACTAAACTATTATCGGCAATGGAGATTCCAAGACAATCCCAAGAGATTCATGATGAAAAATGCTATCCACAGCCATAGAAAGAGCTGTCAGAGTATGAATGCAAAAATAAACCATATCATTTCTCACCTTACTTGCTTCATGAGCTTTTTTCTTGCATGTGAAACATAATTTTTATGACAAGAAGAATATGGAAATTTGTATAGCATGCCAACACTTGAATAACCTACATCATATTCTTTATGAAATGGGGGAGAGAAGAGAGTAGGAGGGAGAGAATTTGGACTGCAAAAGGTCAGAAAACAATTGTTAAAAATTGTTTATATAATTGAAAAAATGTTTTTGTTACTTCTTTGTTCATGTAATCAGATATATTAATGGTTGACCTCATATTAAATTATCTTTGCATACCTGGTATAAATTCTGTATGGTCATATGTATAATCTTTGTGATAATATTGTTGTAATCTCCTAGCTAATATTTTGGGGGGATTTTTGCATTTTATTCATTAATGAAATTGGCCTATAATTTTCTTTCTCTGTTTTTATCTCTTTTGGAAGAGTGAAATAAGCAAAATCATGAGAATATTACATACAGCAACAGAAATATTATTTGAAGAATAATATCATTTTTTGAGGAAAGAACTGATAGAGATAATCAAGACATAATTTTATGTATATGTGTGTGTTTATCAAATTATGCCTTCTCTAATGGGGGAAGAAAAGTAGGGAGGAACTTACCTGGGTATTTTAATGTAAAAAATGAGCAAACAGAATAATAAATTTGTTTAAAAAAGGAATAGACAAAAAAGTGAAAAACAGAAAAATTAATTAAAAAAAACAAATAGGTCTTTTCTCCTTTTAAAAAAATTTCTTTAGGATACAGATCAAGTAGTAAGTATATTGCTCAATCAAAGAATATGCACAATTTTATAGTCTTTTGGGCATAGTTCCATATTAGTGTGCAGAATGGTTGGATATGTTCACAATTCCACCAACAGTGCATCATTATCCCAATTTTTCCACATCCCATCCATATTTATCATTTTCCTTTTCTGTCACACTAGCCAATCTGCCAGGTGTAAGGTGGTACATGAGAGTTGGTTTAATTTGCATTTCTCTAATCAATAGTGATTTGGAGCATTTTTTCATATGATTATAGATAACTTTGATTTTTTCATCAGAATACTACCTATTCATATCTTTGACCATTTATTAATTGAGGAATGGCTAGACTTTCTAGTGTTGTTCCACATTACTTCCCTCTGATACACTCTATGAATGTATAGTAATAGAACATGGAACATTGCATGTGAGGAACAGTAAGAAAATCAAATGGTTGGAACATAAAGTATATAAAGGAGAATAAGTTATTGTAAGCTTGGAAAGATATGATCAAATTTATGAATTAAATTAAATAATTCAATATGCACTTTATTAAGCATTGACTATGGACTAGACACTCTGCTAAACTCTTAGTTATTCACCCCATTATTTATTAAGGGCATGTCATGTGACAGGCATTATGCTACCTTTGCAATAAAAGAGTTAGAATCAAGACTGGCAGCTGTGTTAGCATTTTCCCTTTCCAAAATAATCATCAGTTTCAACATCAGGGATCCAAACTAGCATCAGGGGAGCCCATTCAGTTGTTCAACCAACATTGCCAATTGTTTTGTTGCCAACTATGTTCCTTTTTAATAAAATTCCATCACATGTGAATTAGAGGAAGGAGAGAAGTTAAAATCACTGGGTAATTTACATGCAGTAATCACCCATCATGACCTTTTTTTAATATGTTGCTTAATTTTTAGAGGAAAACTTTATTCAAATTTCAAGGTCCCAATCCCCCTTTCCTAAAGAAAAATAATACTGATATCATAAAAATTACTTATTTTAAAATATCATGCAATTTAAAACTTCACCTCATTATTACTTGGAAAATGGAAAAATCAGTAACATTAGACCAATAAAGCAGAAATAAAGTGTTTGCCATTCCAAGTCCTTCCTTCAAGGCTTAGTTCAGGCATTAACTTTTGGCTCTTGAAGTTTTCCTGATTTCCCTAGCTGAAAGTATTTTCTCTGCTCAAATTTTCCCAGAGTACTTAGCAATGTCTTTCTTTTTACTCCTATCTCAGACTTCTTTGAATCATACCTATCTGCACATGTTATGTATCTTTTCCCTTCCAAGAGTCTCCCTCCAGCCCCTGCCTCCAACAGTAGAATATAAGCTTTCCAAGGGCAGGGATAATATGTTTTTATCTTTGTATCCTTAGCACTGAGCTCAGTATCTTGTATATAGGAGGTGTTTGAGAAATATTTACTGAGGTAAATTATTATAATTAAAAGATACATTCTGACACTTTTACAAAACATGTTGACCTCATTTTACAAAATAACTATTGGAAAAAAGTTGTATGAAAACAGAATTCCTGTATGCTAAAACATTTTAAATATACTAGAGAAGATTAGTATTTTATGTATAGTGAATCCCATTTCTGGACCTTCTCACCATAATCATTCACATTTCTATAATGTCTTGAAATTTTCAAGGTACTTTATTCACAACAATCCTCTGGAACAGGTGCTACAAATATTATTACCTCTATTTTACATGTATGGAAACGGACATTCTGAAATTTTAAATGATTTGCCCATAGGAAAAACAACAAAACTAAACCCTAGTAAGTATTTGAGTTATGATTTGAGTCTTGGTCTTCCAACCCCCGGGGCCAAATATCTTCTTTGTTATGCTGCATCTATACACTGCCTCTCCACCTTATCTTGATAGAGCTGCAATGTTGTCAGTTTGGATGCTTAATATAGCTCAGTGTTCCAGATGGCAACCAATCCAAGCTTCTCCTTCCTACAAATATGATAGTACAGCATAGTCTTTTCACACCTACCATGTGCCTCTCCATTAGGCTTTGAGTGAACCACAGTTTCATTCCTCACACTTCATGTTATGTGACTATTAGAATATCATTAGAAGATTGTTGGTATTGAAAAGATTGGCCTTTGTTTTAAAGAGAAGCCTGAAATTATTAAGAGTACCTTGTGCACTTTCCCAAATGCAATTAAAGCTTCTTTCCTCCTATTAAATTCTAGGTCCCATTTATTGTCTATCTGAAGTACTTATTAAAGATAGATATTCTGATAAACCAGCTCTATCAATTGTCTATTGAACTGATTGCCATAGTTTGACTAATAGATATCCTTCATCTACTTATTCCCAAGTAAATGTTAGGACAAATTCTTTTGAGTGCTTCTAGATCATGTTTGGAAATTCAATAGTATTCCAAGGCTTGATCCAAACAGCATAATGTCATCACAAATTAGGAACAGGTAGAAAGCCATTCATTGAGAATTCTCCCTTTAACTTGATGCATAAAAGTGATAAATAATTTTAAGATGTAGCTCCTTGTTTTATGCCTCACATAATCTTAATCATCAAAGTTATCTCAATTATTACATCTTTTAAGGAATATAATATAATTTTAACAAAGGCATGAAAGTTTTCCTATGGAAGCAGAATCTTCATGCCAACCTTTTGAATTAATTCTCTTGTTTAGTCAACAAGTCATAGGGAGGGTTCCGGGTTAAGATGGCGGCAGAGTAAAAAGCAGCTCTTAACCTCTCCTGACCAAAACACACAAAACTCCTCAAGGACACATAAAAACAAGTCCAGAGGAACGGAGGAACCCCACAACAGGGCACAGCGTAGAAGGTACGTGGAATCGAGGCATTTCCATGCTATAAAGGGGTGAAACAGCTCTCACTAAATCGCGGGCTGAGCAACCACCCCTCCACACACAACACCTGTAGCGCTGAAGCCAGTTAAAAAGAAATAGAGCAAGTTTGGGGCACCCATCAAGTCATTGGAAGCTCCAGGGCCTGTTCCAGAGAGCAGCAAGATTTGGGACTCCAAAAAGCCAAAGAACGCACCCGAAATCTGAGCGCGGGCTTAGGGCCAAGAGTACGAGAGCAGAGCTCAGGCTAGCTCAGAGCTCAGGCTCCGCGGAGGCGTGGGTGGAGGCAGACAGAGCCATGAGCTAAATCTCTGAAACCCTGAGTGGGGAACCAGTGTAGGCGGATATACTACTGTGGAAGCAGCGCCCTGAGACTTGTAAAGAAACCTCCAGCAGAGGATCAAGCAAGGGGATCCACCAGGGGGCTTGACCGCGGACAGACCCTGAGCGCGAGGATAAACCTGAGAAGCTGCTGGGCTAACGATGGCTACCCAGTCTCAGGAAGTTCAGAAGAGAAAGATTAACAACAAGAAAAACAAGTCTTTAACACTCGACAGCTTTTACACAGAGAAAATCCAGACAACCCAGCAAACAGAGGAGGAGAACAAACAAGCATCCGGACCCTCCTCAAATAAGGAAAACTCCTCACAAGCTATGGAAGAGTTCAAAACTGAGATTTTGAGGAAAATGGAAGAGATCTGGCAAGAAAATAACAGTTTAAAAGGTAGAATCTTGCAATTGGAAAGTGAGGCTCAGAAACCAAATGAACTGATAAGCAAATTGAATACCAGAAATGACCAGATTGAAAAGATCATAGCTGAAAACGAAAAGTTTAGAGCTGAAAACCAGTCCCTAAAGGCTAGAATTTAGCAATTAGAAGCTAATGATCTCTCAAGAAAACAAGAACAAATAAAACAAAGTCAAAAGACTGAAAAAATAGAGGGAAATATGAAATATCTCAATGAGAGAGTGACAGACCAAGAAAAACGGTCTAGAAGAGACAATTTGAGAATAATTGGTCTTCCAGAAAAACCAGAAATTAATAGAAACCTGGACTCCGTACTAAAAGAAATTATTCAGCAAAATTGCCCTGAAGTCCTACAACAAGAGGGCAATATAGACATCGAAAGGATTCATAGAACACCCACTACATTCGATCCAGAGAAGAAAATGGTTAGAAATATTATTACCAAATTCAAAAGCTTTCAAGCAAAAGAAAAAAATCTTACAAGAAGCCAGAAAGAGACAATTCAAATATCAAGGAGCACCAATCAGGATCACACAGGATCTGGCAGCCTCCACGCTAAAAGATCGCAAGGCTTGGAATACAATATTCAGAAAGGCAAGAGAGCTGGGCCTGGAACCATGGATCAACTACCCATCAAAATTGACTATATATTTCCAGGGGAAAGTATGAGGATTCAACAAAATTGAAGAATTCCTAGTATTTGCACAGAAAAGACCAGGGCTAAATGGAAAGTTTGATATCCAACCACAAAAATCGAGAGAAACATGAAAAGGTAAATAAGAAACAGAGGGGAAAGAAAGAAAACTTATAATTTTTAAATTTGCCTTTCTAAGGGCCTCAGTAACATCTAATTATATGTATTCCTATGAAGAGAAATGTTATGTATAATTCTCTGTAGTGAACTCTATTCAATATTATAGTATCCACTATTATAGTAATCAGAAGAATAATTCACAGGGTGAGGGTGGAACACTAAATAATCTAAGATGACATGGGGGATGGGAAAGAGGGGGTGAATAACAGGGGACACCAAGAGAAACTTGAGTGAATAAGAAAAATAGGATATTCTATTACACACAAAGAGGGTATGGAAAGGAGAGGGGACAAATACTATTATAAGTAGGAGAGGAAGAGAGTATTAAGAGGTAATAATCAAACCTTACTCTCAGTGTAATCAACCCGGAGAGGGAAGAGTAGCTATACTATCCATTGGGACATAAAACTCTTATCTAATCCTTCTGAGAAAGTCAGAGGGGATAAATCAAGGGAAATAGGGGAGTGGGGAGGTTAAAAAAAAGGGAGGGGAGAAGAAGGGGGAGGGAATTCGTAAGGCCATTAAAAACAAAAAAGGGGGGGAGAATAAGGGAGGGAGTAGGAAGGGAAGTCAGTCAAGGGAGGGGATAAGGGATAGGGTCTTAATAGCAAACCACTGCTTTTAAAGGATATAGTTTAAGGAAAAGGGGTAGGAATAGGGGAGGAAACGAAAATGTCAGCAAATGCACAACTGATGATTATAACTCTGAATGTGAATGGGATGAACTCGCCCTTAAAACGGAAGCAAATAGCAGAGTGGATTAGATACCAAAATCCTACTATATGTTGTCTACAAGAAACACATATGAGACGGGTAGACATACACAAGTTTAAGGTCCAGGGCTTGAGCAAAACCTTTTGGGCATCAAATGAGAAAAAGAAGGCAGGAGTGGCTATTATGATTTCTGACAAAGCCAAAGTAAAAATAGATATGATTAAAAAAGACAGGGAAGGTCATTAAATCCAGATTAAAGGCAGTATAAACAATGAGGAAATAACACTGCTCAATATATATGCACCAAGTGGCATAGCATCCAAATTCATAAAGGAGAAACTGGCAGAGCTCAAGAAGGAAATAGATAGTAAAACCATACTAGTGGGAGATCTAAATATTCCTCTTTCAGATCTAGATAAATCAAACCGAAAAATAAATAAGAAAGAGGTAAGAGAGGGAATACACCTTCTTTTCAGCTGCACATGGCACATTCACAATGATTGACCATGTTATAGGGCATAGAATCATTGCAAACAAATGCAAATGAGCAGAAATAATAAATGTAACCTTCTCAGATGATAATGCAATAAAAATAATAATTAGTAAGGGCACCTGGACAGGAAAATCAAAAACTAATTGGAAATTAAATAATATGATTCTCCAAAACCAATTTGTCAAAGAAGGAATCATAGAAACAATCAATAATTTCATCGAAGAAAATGACAATGATGAGACATCCTACCAAACTCTGTGGGATGCGGCCAAGGCAGTACTCAGGGGGAAATTTATATCCTTGAGAGCATATATTAACAAATTAAGGAGGGCAGAGATTAATGAATTGGGCATGCAACTCAAAAAATTAGAAAGCGAGCAAATTAAAAATCCCTAGATGAAAACTAAATTAGAAATACTAAAAATCAAGGGAGAAATTAATAAAATCGAAAGTAAAAGAACTATTGAATTAATAAATAAGACTAGAAACTGGTACTTTGAAAAAACAGATAAAATAGACAAAGTACTAGTCAATATAATAAAAAAAAGGAAAGAAGAAAACCAAATTGACAGTATCAAAGATGAAAAGGGAAACCTCACCTCTAATGAAGAGGAAATTAAGGTTGGTTCAACATTAGGAAAACCATCCACATAATTGACCATATCAATAGTCCAACAAACAAAAATCACATGATCATCTCAATAGATGCTGAAAAAGCCTTTGAAAAATACAGCATCCATTCCTATTGAAAACACTGAAAAGTATGGGAATAGAAGGACCTTTCCTAAAAATAATAAACAGTATATACCTAAAACCATCAACAAACATCATATGCAATGGGGATAAATTAGAAGCCTTCCCAATAAGATCAGGAGTAAAACAAGGATGCCCATTGTCACCTCTATTATTCAACATAGTACTAGAAACACTAGCAGTTGTAATTAAAGAAAAAGAAATTGAAAGTATCAAAATAGGCAAGGAGGAGACTAAGTTATCACTCTTTGCAGATGATATGATGGTATACTTAAAAAATCCTAGAGAATCAACTAAGA
>NC_058131.1:195443217-195443809 GCF_016433145.1 Gracilinanus agilis | reverse complement strand
AGAAAAATAGGATATTCTATTACACACAAAGAGGGTATGGAAAGGAGAGGGGACAAATACTATTATAAGTGGGAGAGGAAGAGAGTATTAAGAGGTAATAATCAAACCTTACTCTCAGTGTAATCAACCCGGAGAGGGAAGAGTAGCTATACTATCCATTGGGACATAAAACTCTTATCTAATCCTTCTGAGAAAGTCAGAGGGGATAAATCAAGGGAAATAGGGGAGTGGGGAGGTTAAAAAAAAGGGAGGGGAGAAGAAGGGGGAGGGAATTCGTAAGGCCATTAAAAACAAAAAAGGGGGGGAGAATAAGGGAGGGAGTAGGAAGGGAAGTCAGTCAAGGGAGGGGATAAGGGATAGGGTCTTAATAGCAAACCACTGCTTTTAAAGGATATAGTTTAAGGAAAAGGGGTAGGAATAGGGGAGGAAACGAAAATGTCAGCAAATGCACAACTGATGATTATAACTCTGAATGTGAATGGGATGAACTCGCCCTTAAAACGGAAGCAAATAGCAGAGTGGATTAGATACCAAAATCCTACCATATGTTGTCTACAAGAAACACATATGAGACGGGTAGACATACACAAGT
>NC_058131.1:195442085-195443125 GCF_016433145.1 Gracilinanus agilis | reverse complement strand
TGCTCAATATGTATGCACCAAGTGGCATAGCATCCAAATTCATAAAGGAGAAACTGGCAGAGCTCAAGAAGGAAATAGATAGTAAAACCATACTAGTGGGAGATCTAAATATTCCTCTTTCAGATCTAGATAAATCAAACCGAAAAATAAATAAGAAAGAGGTAAGAGAGGGAATACACCTTCTTTTCAGCTGCACATGGCACATTCACAATGATTGACCATGTTATAGGGCATAGAATCATTGCAAACAAATGCAAATGAGCAGAAATAATAAATGTAACCTTCTCAGATGATAATGCAATAAAAATAATAATTAGTAAGGGCACCTGGACAGGAAAATCAAAAACTAATTGGAAATTAAATAATATGATTCTCCAAAACCAATTTGTCAAAGAAGGAATCATAGAAACAATCAATAATTTCATCGAAGAAAATGACAATGATGAGACATCCTACCAAACTCTGTGGGATGCGGCCAAGGCAGTACTCAGGGGGAAATTTATATCCTTGAGAGCATATATTAACAAATTAAGGAGGGCAGAGATTAATGAATTGGGCATGCAACTCAAAAAATTAGAAAGCGAGCAAATTAAAAATCCCTAGATGAAAACTAAATTAGAAATACTAAAAATCAAGGGAGAAATTAATAAAATCGAAAGTAAAAGAACTATTGAATTAATAAATAAGACTAGAAACTGGTACTTTGAAAAAACAGATAAAATAGACAAAGTACTAGTCAATATAATAAAAAAAAGGAAAGAAGAAAACCAAATTGACAGTATCAAAGATGAAAAGGGAAACCTCACCTCTAATGAAGAGGAAATTAAGGTTGGTTCAACATTAGGAAAACCATCCACATAATTGACCATATCAATAGTCCAACAAACAAAAATCACATGATCATCTCAATAGATGCTGAAAAAGCCTTTGAAAAATACAGCATCCATTCCTATTGAAAACACTGAAAAGTATGGGAATAGAAGGACCTTTCCTAAAAATAATAAACAGTATATACCTAAAACCATCAACAAACATCATAT